>NW_028261394.1:39291650-39356650 GCF_051295495.1 Thamnophis sirtalis | reverse complement strand
TCCCCATGAGCAGGAGTTCATTTTTTGAATAGTAAGAGTTATATGTCAGAGGGGGGCATCAGGATTTTAGAGATGCTTAGGTGGGACACGGCCAAAAAAAGGTTGGAAACCACTGATCTAGATGTTGGTTATGCTCTTTCCTTTCTATAATTGTTCTATTCAGCAAATACAATAAAAGAAAAATACTTTTTTTTAAAAAAAATACTTTTTTAAAACATACCTATAGTACAAACGGTGCAGAAGGAGAGCAAATCTCCATTCTCTGACTTGGGAGTTTGTATTTGTGAGTGATTTATTCAATAAGGAAAGATAAATTGTAATTATTTATTATTTTTCTTTCTCGGAGGGATGATTTATTTGACATTATCATACCTTCCTTTTCCTCTTGTTTCTTAATTACGAGTTTTAATTTCATTCAAGTTTTAAACCGCATTTCTTTTCAATATGTCAAATAGCAGATAAATCTGTTTTAGGGCAGCAAGACATTTATAAATGCCTCCTTCAGAATGTATCAATAAACAAATGAAGCAGAAAGGAAGATTACACCATACTTTTAAACCATATTCTAGCCCAAATTTCAGCTGGGTTTGTAGTACTGTTGGAATGGTTAAATCATCATTTAACTATGTAAATAGAAGAGCTCTAATTTTATGTCTGTGGACATTAAGTCATTTCACAGTTTTGTTCCGGGAATCCTACAGTGTAAGAGGATGGAGTGTTTATTTATATAAAGGTAAAGATTCTCTCCACACATCTGTGCTAGTCGTTCCTGACTCTAGGGGGCGGTGCTCATCTCCATTTCAAAGCCGAAGAGCCAGCGCTGTCTGAAGACGTCTCCGTGGTCATGTGGCTGGCATGACTAAATGCCAAAGATGCATGGACGCTGTTACCTTCCCACCAAAGGTGGTTCCTATTTTTCTGCTTGTATTTTTACATGCTTTCGAATTGCTAGGTTGACAGAAGCTGGGACAAGTAACGGGAGCTCACTCCGTTATGCGGTTCTAGGGATTTGAACTGCTGAATTGCCGACTTTTCTGATTGACAAGTTCAGCATCTTAGCCCCTAAGCCATCACATCTCTCCCTCACTTTCTCCCTCCTTCTCTCATATATATATATATTTATTTATTTATCAGCACAAATAAAAACACACACACACACACACACACACACATATATGTACGCGCGCGTGCGCACACACACACACACACACACACACACACACAGACAGACATACATACATACATACATACATACATACATACATACATATATATATATATATATATATATATATATATATATGTAGGTCTCTAGTTGTTCGGGTTTTCTCCCGCGTAGAATTGGAGATGTCTTGGCGATGTTTCGACGAAGTCACATTCGTCATCTTCAGGCTGCTGCTGACTACTTAAGGTTTTTAGAAAACCTCAGAAAACATATATATATATATATATATATATATATATATATATATATATATATATATATATATATATATATATATATATATATATATATATATATATATATATATATATATATACACACACATATATATTGCATTTGTGCTAATAAATAAATAAAGGCAACACAAATGTAACAAGGCAACATAAAAAAATGGCTTTCTGCCTGGATGGCTCCCAGGGTGAGTCGATAGACAGAAAAGGGAAGCAGTATGCTCCCTCCCATATTTGGGCATACCAGGGGTTGTGACACAATACATGTATGTATGTATGTATGTATGTATGTATGTATGTATGTATGTGTATATGTATGTATGTATGTATGTATGTATGTATGTATGTATGTGTATATGTGTATATGTGTATATGTGTATATGTGTATATGTGTATGTGTATGTGTATGTGTATATATATATATATATATATATATATATATATATATATATATATATATATATATATATATACATACATACATACATACATACATACATACATACATACATACATACATACATACATACATACATACATATATATATATATATATATATATATATATATATATATATATATAAATTTCTCCACAAAATTTCATGAACCAGATAATAAGTCTATATTTATTAAATAATCACATTCATGAATGGAACAAAGTCATCTATTATATTTTTAGTTGTGAATTCGGATTTCTCTTTGACTTCCAAGGTATCTAGGCTTGATCAGGGAAAAAGAAGGAAAGGAAGCGGCTCAAAGGGGAAATTCAGCAAACAGGGAAATATTTGTAATAAGAAAGCCAGATGGTTATTACTACACACCTAAGATTTTGTGATTGCTGTAATCAAAATAAAATCGCCGTCTTACATTCATTGAACTGAGAGCAATCCAGAATCGC
The DNA here is from genome assembly GCF_051295495.1 of Thamnophis sirtalis. Lineage (NCBI taxonomy): Eukaryota > Metazoa > Chordata > Lepidosauria > Squamata > Natricidae > Thamnophis > Thamnophis sirtalis. The sequence goes on along the minus strand of NW_028261394.1, from coordinate 39,354,297 downwards.
CCCTGTTAAATGTGAAATAAAATTCAGTATTAAGAATTAGATAATTAACTAGTTGGAGTACATAATGGTTAATTAGTCTGGCTGTGAGTACTCCTTTAGGGCTGTAAGGAGTTCCATATTCCTCCAAGTATGCTTTTTTTTTTCAACGTAAAGTGTGAACGTTCCTAATATACGAATGTTGCTGTTTAGTATAGAAACAGAAAAATTGTGATCGGAATGGATTTAATCTGCCCTTCCATTAATTTTGAATCCTGACTCCCGAAAACAATGTTAATTTGTTATCGAGAATTAAGATAACCTACTGAATCGGAGGTGGTATTCAGCAGGTTCTGTCCAGTTCTGGAGAACCAGTTGCAGAAATTTTGTTTAGTTTGGAGAACTGGTAAATACTACCTCCGATTTGGCACCGCCCCCATCTATTCTCTGCATCCCGAGTCCCAGCTGATTGGGAGGAAATGGAGATTTTACAATATCCTTCCCCTGCCACACCCACCAAGCCACTCCCACCAAGCCACGCCCACAGAACTTAGTAAACAATTTTGAATCCCACCACTGTCCTGAACGTATGATAGAAAGTCAGTGGTCGGAAATATTGACTTAGATGTTTGAAGTATTCGAAGATAGCTCCAAATAGCTATTTGAAGAAATCAAATTCCAGTGAATGGAACTGCAGTTGATGGGTATGACAAGTTTAGAGAGATAAAATAGTAAACTTCTTTAAAAGTTGGACTTCACATTGAAAGCAGGGCAGATGACGACAAGAGAAAAAAGAAGAATTCTATGAATGAGCAGTTGTCACATTCAATCCAGGATAGCTGTGTTTAATGGGAGGATAATAGAAATCTAATCTACCAGAGGACATCAGATGAGCCAAGTGTCCATGGAAAGAAAAAAATAAAACTTGCACCATGCTCAATTGACTAAGAACCATTATTCATATCTTCTTCACTCAATATATTGGGTTATGATGGGTAGGTTATGACGGTTGTATGAATAGATGATGATGATGATGATGATGATGATGATGATGATGATGATGATGATGATGATGATGATGATGATATCTATTCAGCCTTCTCCAACTCTTGGCGATTCTTTGGGCCAGGTCTCTCCACATCTTCCGCTGTTACACTACTTCTTTGAATGTCTATGGAGATTCTAAATCATGATTGTCTTTTTCAAAAATCAACTGGACTTTCTTTGTTTTTCCTTGAAGACTTTCACTTCTCATCCAAGAACTAATGGATTCCACCACAAAACCGCGTTCGACTAAAGGGCGCTCGACGAAACCGCGTAGCTGACGTCATCACAGGGCGACAACAGCGCGGAGACAGAAGCACGCTGTAAACGCTAAACCTAAAATTAACCCCTAAGCTTGCTTTCAAAGCGCTATTTAAAGGGCCCTTCTTTCTCCGCGCTCGCTGTTGTCGCCCTGTTGATGACGTCAGCGACGCGGTTTAATCGGGCGCGCTTTAGTCAAGCGTGGTTTTGTCGTGCCACGTAACTAATGAAGTTTCTTCGATGAGAAGCGAAACGTCTTCAAGGAAAAACAAAGAAAGTTCAGTTGCCTTTGAAAAAGCACGTTTGAGACTACTTCTTTGAATTTTTCTATGGTCTGGCTGGTGTCAGCTTTCATGGTGTCCACCCACCATGTTCTTTGGCAGCCTGGTTTCCCCTTACAGCTAACTCTTCCCAACATAATTGCTTTTTCCAGAAGGAACTTATTATTAACTTCATGGATTAGCAGAGGTATGTATATTTATGGAGAATTACAAACATCCGCATACATTATTAATTTTCATATAGAATCTTATAAACGGAGAGCAAATGATTATGTCTGCAAAGCCATCTAGGTAGTTCTTTGAAAAAATCACACGTATGTGTTCATTTGCTGCTCCTCAAACGTGTAGCTGCTCTTAGAAATCTGAATTCTGATGTTACTGAGGCTGCTTGCAGATGACCTTACCTTAACATCCATCAGTCCAAATTACCCCAATTGTTTCACCGGTGTTAAGTTTAATTAATGTGTTACTTCCAATGGTTATGGGCCAAAGTCTGGCAAAATTCACATTCCTAGTCAAATTATGTTGCTTGGTCTCTTAGGGATGACCTCTATCCAGCTCTCATTGTAAGTCTCATTAATTTCAGTGGAGCTGCTCTGATAGAGTGGCACCAAGTCAACTCTCAGTTCTGCCACCACACTAAAGCTAGAGCAAAAATTATCTGAAAATCATTTTCTTGTAAATGTTCCATTCATTTCCCTTTTCATTCTCCCTGAACGGTTGGGTGGGGGGAAGAATCAGCCATTTGCCGGAAAAATGGGACATAATGTTCCAATCCCCTACTCTTACAGATTGGGAAATTTCTAAGTCTTCAAGATTATTGATGGAATCATCATCATCACGAAATTCCACGATCTGGCCATCCAACTACACGATTATGGATGAAACATGTAACAGTTGTTAGGAATATAATCTAACAGTTGGGTTGGCAATATATAAATCATGTAACAATGTTGTACCTGTTTCTTTAAATCATACTGTAAAATGGGATTGGTTGCTGTTTTCCTCAATCGGCCATAAGAGGGAGCTAGAATGACTGTTAGCTCTCTGTTTCGTTAGATGCTGGGCTGATCTGATCTGAGTGTTTTTGGAAGCTGGAAGTGCCGTGAGCTATTGTAAGTTTTGCAACTGTTAGCAAACTTTGAGTACCGAACTGATTATATGATACAGGACTATGTTATTTGGATTGTCCCTTCACTGAAAGGCATTGATGACTGACTGTCTTATCCGTGTATGACTTGGACTGTTTGATGGACTCTGATACCTCTATTTCCACGAAAGTAAAAGCCTATTTAAACTGCAGTGTCTCTGTATGCTGGTTTGTGTGTTCTCCACCCCAACTCTCACAATGCTTCGCTGAACGTACTCGCTCTCCCAATGGGGAGCTTACCTAACACTGGTTATGGGCCCAGAGTGTACCAGATGTAGCTAAAGAAGAGTTGGTGTTGATACGCAATACCACATACAGACAGCTGTTTATCCATTGTCATTGGGGCACTTGGTACCATGTCCAAGAATTTTATAAGATACATTAACAAACTGCAGCTTCCTGCAATAACACCAGCGGAACTGCAAAAAACTGCGCGACTTGGAACATCGTACATCTTAGAAGATACTTGGTTGATGCCTAGGACACTGGCAGCAACCCATATCAATCATTAGCACCAGTCAATGATACTTGTGATGCATTTTTGAATGTTCAGTTGACTGGGTTTCATGTTTAATGAGTATATAATAATAATGGAGCTGTCAGTTCATAAAAACCTAGAAGTTGTAAGGAGTTATGTAGAGTGGCATCCATCTATGGAGATTCTCAGTTATCCAGGTCATAGTTGTCTCAAAGCTGCTTTTTCAAAAGGCAGCTGGACTTTGTTTTTCCTTGAAAGCCTTTCGCTTCTTATCCGAGAAGCTTCTTCAGTTCTTCAGTTAGAACCTGGATGAGAAATGCAACAAATCCAGTTGCCTTTTGAAAACGCACCTTTGGTAGAGTGGCATCCTACTCAGTGTAGGAATCTAAAGGTCAGCATGTTGATGTTTTGTATTTTGTATTCTATAGTTGGTCAGTTGGCTCAGGTGTTCTCAGTGGTTTGAGATCAAGATGACTGTTGGAGAAGATGACCGCTGGTCAACTTCAAGGCCCATCTGAGCCATGGTGGGGGGAATGGCTGATAGCCTGGGAGATGTTTGCTTTGACTGGAAATGTTTATAAATATGATTGAGTAAAATGTTTGGAAGGCATGTAAGTACTTCATTATGATTGGATAGTATTACTGAAATAAATACCATTAATATATGTATAAGTATATTCATAAATATATATTAAAGAAACCCAGAAGATTATGCGTTCAATATTTTGACAAGGCAATGGATTTACATCTCACCTCTACACGTATCTTGCTGGTGGTTTCCATAATTAAGGATAGGAGAAAAACCTTGTCAGGAATTTTGTGTAAACCATAAAAAGAGACCAGATGATGGTCTCAGATTCGGAACTGGATTATATTTAGTGCTTTCTTAAGGAACAATCACCAACAAAGAATGCAAAACATTCTCCTTTTGTTTTTGTTTTTCCACTTCTGTTTATGGATAAGGTGTTTTTTTTTAACTTTTACTTTTGCTTCTTTCAACAAGACTTTTTGAAACGTTTCCAACATATTCATAATTTTTACTTTAAAAGAAATCCATAAAAACTGGACAGAAGTAACAACATGAAGTTCTCAATAAGATTGGAGGGGTGGAGGGGTAGAGAGATTCTATTATGTGAACAATTGATAGGCAGAGCAAACATTTATTTATTAATTAAATTGATCGGCTGCCCATTTTGTTTCAAAGTGACTCTTTGGGATTGAAATATGATTGAGCATCAAAGTCAGCGTCAGTGTGAATGTTAATGCTTTAACTCCAGCTCCTAGGAAGTTTCCCAAAGTTGCTACCCTATTGTAAGTTAAGAGGATTTTAAAAAAAATAATAATAGATGAGTAGTCTACTCACTCTATTCCCTTAATGTCATTTATTTTAATTCAATTTAAAAAATATATATGAAGAGATTGGGCAACCATTTGTATAAGGTATAGATATAGGGCAGCGATGGCAAACCTTTTTTTGGCTCGCGTGCCATAAGCGGGGGGAGCGCAGGGGGGTCGTGCACAGGAATGCCACACCCATAATGCAATGCACGACCCCCCCCCCAGCATGCATGCGCGCATGACAGGTGCGACCCCCCATTTTTTGCATGCTTTTTTCGCCCTCCCCAGGCGCCAGAAGCTTTATAGGAGCCTGGGGAGGGCAAAAACAGCCTCCCCCCCCCTCAGAGGCCCTCCGGAGGCTTCAGGAGCTTCTCTGAAGCCTACGGAGTGCAAAAAACCAGTCCTACAGGCAAACCAGAAGTTCAGGAACGGGCTTCCGGTTTGCTCGTAGGGCTGGTTTAAGCCCTCAGGAGCCCTCAGGGGCCTTCCGGAGGCTGCACGCTGGCCAGCTGACAAGGCAAAGCTTCGCGTTCCCTGAAAAATGGCTCTGCGTGCCACCTGTGGCATGCGTGCCATAGGTTCGCCATCCCGGATATAGGTTTTGTATTGTATAGGTACGTATATGGTTTCTTGCCTGAGCAGGAGATTGGACTAGAAAACTTCCAAGGTCTGTTCCAATTCTGTTGTTCTGTTAAAAGAAAGAAAATTAAATCTGGTTTTGGATTTCTGCTTTCTGTCCACTTCTCTGTCCTGGTGCTTCCCAGTTTTTGGCGTATAGCACAATACAAATTTAGCCTTTGGCCTGGAAATACTTATGTGCTCATGCTCGACATGACTATGACAGCTGATATGAATGGACAATTTCCTTTCCTGCCTCTGTTTAATCAGTAGCAAACGCCCATCCTAATAGGAGGACACCAAAGGCTTTAATTAAAGATGGACTTCTGTAAAATAACTCTTCCAAATTGGGTATCAGATCTAACTGTGCATCAAGAAAACAATGCTCCTTTTTTTTTGGAGGAAAAAAGTCTCGATGAGTCTGATATGGATATGCCAGAGATAAGTTACAGAAGCTGCACCAACCCTTGTGGTATGGGCTTTTAAAGCCATCTGGCTCCCAAAACACCTGCTTTCAAACAACAGTTCTGAATACAAAAAAAGATGATCCGTTTGGACAGCTTCTGCCTTAAGAGAGAAAAGATGACCCCTCTTGATTTTTTCTCCAGATGAAATAAACAATATGGATGAAGTATGGGAGGGACTAGTCTTATCTAAGCAATAATCCAACTGCCTCTTCCTATGCAACTTGTGGATCAAAGCTGTCCCAAGGGAACCTAGAATGTGGAGATGGGTACAAGCAGAGGTGGCATTCAGCAGGTTCTGACCAACTCTGGAGAACCAGTAGTGGGAATTTTGAGTAGTTCAGAGAACTGGTAAATATCACCTCTGACTGGTCCAGTCCCCATCTATTCTCTCCCTCCCGAGTCCCAGCTGACCAAGGGGGGGGGTGGGATTTTGCAATAACCTTCCCCTGCCATGTCCATCAAGCCACGTCATGCCCACAGAACCAGTAATAAAATTTTTTGAGTCTAACCACTGAGTGCAAGCATGGTGCTTCAGAGAAACAGCTCAAGCTTTTAAACACTTTTAATGACTTTTAAAGACTTTTATGGATCACATGGCTGTGAAAAACATCTGAAATACTGTTTTTAATGACTTTTAAAGACTTTTAAAGCACTTCTTTAAAAGCTGGCAGCTGCTTTTCATCCCACCACTCCATGGATTAGATACTTTGCATTAGTGGGCCATATCTGGCCTGCGGGCTGTAGTTTGAGGATGCCTGGTCCAAACACTAGCAAAAAAGAAGTGAAATTGAGTGTGAATGGATTGTAGTTGTATGTCCCTCAAGATCCTGAGCTACAAGTTAATTTCTGCAAAATTTCTGGTTTTGTTTTTAAAACTGCATGATTTGACTGTTTTTTCTCTCTCTATTTATCAGATGGATGATTTTGTAGGGAAAGCAAAGATATTTTGCAGGGAATCCAGGAGAGCAATAGAATAGAATGACAGACTTGGAAGGGACCTTGGAGGTCTTCTAGTCCAACCCTCTGCTTAGGCAGGAAACCCTACAACCCTTCAGACAAATGGTTATCCAACATCTTCTTAAAAACTTCCAGTGTTGGAGCATTCACAACTTCTGGAGGCAACTTCTGTTCCACTGATTAATTGTTCTAACTGTCAGGAAATTTCTCCTTAGTTCCAAGTTGCTTCTCTCCTTGATCTGTTTCCACCTATTGCTTCTTGTCCTGCCCTCAGGTGCCTTGGAGAATAGTTTGACTCCCTCTTCTTTGTGTCAACCCCTGAGATATTGGAGCACTGCTATCATGTCTCCCCAAGTCCTTCTTTTCATTAACATACATAGACATACCCAGTTCCTGCAGCCATTCTTTATATGTTTTAGCCTCCAGTCCCCTAATCCTCTTTGTTGCTCTTACTGAGATTGTCTACAAACATAACAATTGGATATTCTACTTAATGTTTTTTGTTAGGCAAGCAGGTGAAACTATCTATCACTTCAGGAGTCAAAGCAAGATTCTTTCATTGTGCAATTGATTTTTGGCTGTTTTGCCTATGTGCAATGATCATGTGCAAACGTGTGTGCTGTGCGCGTGTAAGAGAAGCAAAGAGATAGCACAAATCTACATTAGAACCACTTATGGTCACAGGAGAGTGGAAGCAATGAATATTGTGTTTTGTTGATATCAGTTTTTCATATTTTCTCAAGTTATGTTACTAGCAGATTTGAAAAACAGAAGGTAAATTTTACTGAGTATTGCAATCAATTAAAATTTCTCAATATTGTGGACTAGGTAGGATCTTTTCATTTTTTGGGTCTAGCCTTTTTCTCATAAAGTCTCAAGCTTAGAAATATTTTGAAAGAGGTAGTCATGTCATATTTTTGCAGCAAACCCAACAAACTTGACTTGGGGCAATTTCAGGACTTACCAACTGGTTGTTGTGTAAGCTTTTGTGGATGACAACCCACTTTCTCCAGTTTGGTGATCGGCAGATGCAACTGAGTTCAACTTCCATAATTCTTAATCAGTGTGATTTTTACAGTAGGTTGGGTTAAGATAAGCCTCTCTGCAGGAACTTCCTTCCATGCAGATCTAAGGTGGTTAAGACAAGCTAGATAAAAATGGCCTTTGGTATGGATATGGGTTAAGCCTTAAGGATTAAAAGAGCCAACAATAATATGTGGAAGGTTATATTTCTTTTTTGTATAAACTGTGTCTTTTGAACTAAAAAGAAACCAATATTTATTAAAAGTTTTGTTGTTACAGCAAAGTTTTTGTTGTTTTAATTAATAACATTTCTTGTTTTTGGTCCAGTGTGTATATTTCTTTCTCTTTTTTTAAAGCCCAACTGCTAGTAAGAGGTAATTGCTGATCATGTATCTCTTTGTTCCAGACATTTTTATAAAAGTGTATGTATTATGTATGATGTGACCTTCAAATGTCATGGATGTGTTGTGCAATAAACTGTCAATATTTGTGGTTATAAGGTACTAGATGACTTTTACAATAATTGGAACAGCTATATTAAAAGCTCTGATCACTCAGCTGGTTAAAGAGAAAGACACAGGCCAGGCCAGTGTTCACTGGGGATTTTCCCCCCCTTCTGCCAAATTATTAAATGAAGAGTATAGAAGATTGTTTAAGAGGCAATGCTGTTGTTCTTTTTAAAAGAATATAACAACAACTATATTTCCTGAGGGGAAAGTTATTTGGGATGATCCACATCCATTTTAATTAATGCCACATCAAAAATCTGTTTTGCAATTTCCTGAAAGTTTCCTTCCCTTGTGAAAAAAAATGCATCTGTCTTTCTACCTCGTTCCCAAGTGTGTTTGGATTTTCTGTAAAATTTCTTCCTAGTGGTATTTTTTCCCCTTTGTTGTTGCTGTTGTTGCAAGTTAATATTTGATTATTTGTCTCTTTCCCATTGTGCAGCCTATTGGAATTTCCTAATCTGAAAAGGCCTCCCTTCACTTGGAGAAACGTTTTCTTTTGGGATTTAGTTGGATTAGGGAAAGACGGAGAACCTGTAACGGGCAGGAAAGATTCTCTAAACAATAGTAATACCACTCAGACTTATACACTGCTCCATAGTGCTTTACAGCAGGGATCACCAACCTTTTGGTCCTCATTGGCCATTAAATTCATAGTTTTAAATCCCGTGGACCACTAATATGATCTGCCTAATGACTGGGTGGGCGGGCGTGGCTAGGTGGTCATGTGATTGGATGGCAGTGGTGGGTTTCAAAAATTGTTCGAACCTACTCTGTGGGTGTGGCCTCCTTTGTGGGAGTGGCTTGCCACCCATGTGACTGGATGGGAGTGGCTTGCCGCCCATGTGACCGGATATGAAGATGCCGACGACACTTGTCAGAACCACCTTAAATTACCTCACACACAGCACTGGCATGCAGAAGAATATGATGTAAACTTGTTTTTTAAAAAGCATCTTTGGTTTGCATTAAAACAACTTCAACACACGCAATGTTCTGATTGCACCACAAACGCAGTTGTCATCCTTACCTTTCACAGAGGCACTGAGTTTTATAAATATGAGCATGATAGTGTAGAATAATCATATCCAAGGACCAGTGGTGGGTTTCAAAAAAATTTGGGAACCTCTTCTGTAAGTGTGGCCTGCTTTCCGGGTCCATTGGTGGAACCTCTTCTAACCGGTTCGGTAGATTTGACGAACCGGTTCTACCGAATAGGTGCGAACTGGTAGGAACCCACCTCTGCTGGGTGGGCATGGCCAACTCGATGTCACTCATACTGAGGGGCACCTTGCCAGCCTCTACTTGCCCCTCCCCTCCCAGCCACTCCTCCCCTGCCTGCCCGGCCTCCTTAGGGCCCCAACACAAAGCAGTTGCTGGAGCTAAGCAGCCACCATGAAAAGAGTTGGACAAACAGCTCAGTTCAAATTGGATTTGACCAAGAAGGAGGCTCAGCAGAAGCACTTCACTGAGGACTACGAGCATAGGCTTTCCAAGCAGAGGAAAGACCTGCGGGAGTGTAAGGCCAGGTACTGGCACCTAGAGGCTCAGCAGGCTGAGATGGTCAGCCAGTTCCAGGCCATGATGCAGTCCCACTGGAACAGGGCCCTCTGGCTCTTTGCCACCAGCGACACTTCCCTCCAGCCTTCTACCGGAGCCCCGCACCAGGAAGCCAAAGCAGACTCCAAGTTGGAATTTCTGCCCCCTCCAACCCACACAAAAAAGACCCCAAAGGGGGAGACTCTCTGCAGCAACACAAACGTTCATCACACGTATCCATCCCAGGGGGCGTAGTTTGAGGACCCCTGATTTAGTGCAATATGAAAAATGCAAATAATTTTTCTGCGGACCACCAAAATTTTCTCACGGACCAACAGTGGTCCACGGATCACCAGTTAGTGACCGCTGCTTTATGGTACTCTGGGGTAGGTTTAAAATGTCAGTATTATTTGCATATTGCCCCCAATAATCTGGCTCCTCTTTTTACCGACCTTGGAAGAATGGAAGGCAGCCTTGAGTCAGTCATGATCAAAACTTCAGGCGGTGGGCAGAATTTGCCTGCAATACTGCATTCTAACCACTGTGCCAAACAACCAAAGACCAAACACTCACATACGTTTTCAGTCATGTCTTAAGTACCGTATTTTTCAGAGTATAAGATGTACCAAGGTTTTGAAGAGGAAAATAATTTTTTTTTTTGGCATTCTGCAAACCTCCCCAAATGGTCGCGATTTTTGCAAAAATGGGCCCTTTTTCCCCCACAAAAAAAGGCATGAATAGCCTTTAGCGGGCTTGCAGAGTGCTTCTGGGGGGTGGCCCTCCCAAAACAAGCAAAAACCAGACCCATTTTTCCCCAAAAAATTGCATGCATAGCTTTTAGGAGGCTTATAGAGTACTCCTGGGGGCTGGGGGGGGCAAAATTGAGCAAAAAATGGCCCATTTTCACTCATTTCTGCCTTCCCCAGCCCCCTGGAGCTCTCTGAAAGCCTCCTAAAGGCTCTGCACGGCCATTTGGGTGAAGGGTGAAGGGTTTCGGGAGACACTGTATTCAGTGTATAAGACGCACCCCGATTTTCAGCCTCTTTTTTGAGGGGAAAAAGGTGTGTCTTATACTCTGAAAAATATGGTAGGTGAATTCCACAACTCTGCATTCACCCCTGGGCATTTTGAGGGGGGGGGGACACAAAATCGTTTCTCAACATTTTGGGAAAGAATGGAAAGAACAGGACTACCTTTATATTTGGAGATCCAAGCAGGGTCGGACTTTTATAACTGACAGATGGAAATTTTGTCAATGTGCAGATCCATGATGTCTGGAGATGGCTTCCTGGGCCCACCGGGATAGTTTCCCCCCCTATCCTTTCAACTTTAATTTTCAGATCTTGATTCTTTGTGATCTCCTCTTGGTCTTCCGTTCTACTACCTCTCAGTATTGCCACCTCTATTATCCACACTTTCTTCTTGTCCACCAGAGTTAAATCTGGTTATGTTATGAGCCAGGACTTTTTATCATTTCTATGGTTCTTATTTAAACTTGTTTTAAATAAAATGAATGTTTACTTCAAATAAATAGTAATTTTCCTTTGAACTTGTGACCTCTCCAACTCTCAATGCCTCTGGATGGCTCACAACAATGAAATGAAGAAATCACAACACAATCCATAAGAAAAATGGAGATAAAAGTGTGATGAAGTAAGGGGTCTCACTCTATCGACTCTACACTCATTCTATAAACATCTGTACTCCATAAACATCTGTACATTCTTTCTTTAGGAACCAAAAAGACCACAAAAGACTTGATCCTTTGCATCAAGAGGCAGTTAGAGAGATGATCAGAGGAAGCAAAGAGGCCCCAAATGTACTTATTGATAATGGGGTGCTAAAGTACACCTATCTATTTCCTAAGATTCTGTAATCTAACCTCATTTCCTTCCAATAAACCTAACTGATGAGAGTCTGTGAGCTTTCTGGGTTGTGAGTGGTTGTTAGTGGCTTGACATAACATTAATTTCATGCTTTCAAGACACAGTGGGCTCCTTAGCTTAAGGACATGTGGTCAGATTTTAAATTCCTGATATGCTTTTAAATTTTGCAGAATGTCTTTAGCCAGATTTATGCAAAATGAATAGAACAAAAGTCTCTAAGTGTAATGCAGATTTTAATGTCTTAGTAGCATTTGTAATAGCGTTGGATTGCTACCTAGATATTTTTTTTAAGGGGGTAAAGAAAAGAGTGTCACCACTGACTCCCTGAATAATGCTAAATGCCTTTTCCCATGAAGAGGAACATTGAAGCTTCTTTCTCCTTCTCCTTCTCCTTCTCCTTCTCCTCCTCCTCCTCCTCCTCTTTCTCCTTCTTTTTTTCCTTTTTCTCCTTCTTCTCCTCCTTCTCCAATACAATATAATAGCAGAGTTGGAAGGGACCTTGGAGGTCTTCTAGTCCAACCTCCAACCTGCCTAGGCAGGAAACCCTATACCATTTCAGACAAATGGCTATCCAACATCTTCTTAAGACTTCCAGTGTTGGAGCATTCACAACTTCTGGAGGCAACTTCTGTTCCACCGATTAATTTTTCTAACTGTCAGGAAATTTCTCCTCAGTTCTAAGTTGCTTCTTTCTTTGATTAGTTTCCACCCATTGCTTCTTGTTCTACCCTCAGGTGCCTTGGAGAATAGTTTGACTCCCTCTTCTTTGTGGCAACCCCTGAGATATTGGAAGACTGCTATCATGTCTCCCCATGTCCTTCTTTTCATTAAACTAGACATACCCAGTTCCTGCAACTGTTCTTCAAATGTTTTAGTCTCCAGTCTCCTAATCATCTTTGTTGCTCTTCTCTGCACTCTTTCTAGGGCCTCCGCATCTTTTTTACATCATGGCGACCAAAACTGAATGCAGTATTCCAAGTGTGTCTCCTCCTCCTCCTCCTTTTCCTTCTTCCCCTCCTCCTCTCCTTTCCCCTCCTCCTTTCAGTTTAATAAACTGAATATTAATAAAGATACGGCCAAACAAAGCTACACATTATAGTGATGTTTGTTTTATTCTTTTTTTTTAATGTATGCAATGTAGGATCTCCAACTTAGAGAATACATTGCAAACCAACCTATTGTTACTCCTACTCTGCCAACCAGGAAGTACAGACTGTGTATGACACATTCAAAGTTCAGCTTTTTTTAGTTATCAGCTAATTCTTTCTATGGCTTCTAACTTTTAACTTTTCTGCAACAGAACTGGACTCTTAGATGACGTGTAACTTTTGGGCACTGCCCCTGCAGCCATGCTCCACATAGAATTTCTGTAGGGGCAGCAAAGCCCACTTTCTTATAGTTTGAATCCCCCCAAAGTAAAACTGTGAAACAGGCACTAATTTTCCACAAGCTGACCACAATCCATTTCCATGGGTAAGATTCCCACCCGTGCCTGTCTACCAGCTCCATATTTTTCCCAATCCTCTTAGCTGTGAACCACTATTAAACCATGTGGCCTTCACACTGGCCTCTTTTTCCCAACCAATCCAAATTTTTTTTTAAATGCATCAAAAGTAAAATGGTAATGGGAGGAAGGTCAATTTTTCATCCCTTAGAATGGTGTTGTATCATCCTATGGTCAGAATAATTGCAGCAATTGCTAAGTCAGCTTAATATGAATACAAGGGGATGTGACTTTATAATCCCTTGGAGTGTCGCATCCAGTTTTGGTTGCCACTATACAAAAAAAAAAGATATTGAGACTCTAGAAAAAGTGCAGAAAAGAGCAACAAAGATGACTAGGGGATTGGAGGCTAAAACACACAAAGAACACTTGCAAGAATTGAATATGTTTAGTAGGACCATGGGTGACATGATAGCAGTGTTCCAATACTTGATGGGCTGCCACAAAGAAGACAGGGTCAAACTACTGTGCAAAGCATCTGAAGGCAGGACAAGAAGCAATGGAGGGAAACTAATCAAGGAGAGAAGCAACCTAGAACTAATGAGAAATTTCCCAACAATAAGAACAATCAATCAATGGAAGGACTTGCCTCCAGAAGTTGTGAATGCTCCAACACTGGAGATTTTAAAGAGCCGAGGTGGCACAGTGTTTAAATGCAGCACTGCAGGCTACTTCAGCTGACTGCAGTTCAGCAGCTCGGCTGTTCAAATCTCACCGGCTCAGGGTTGACTCAGCCTTCCATCCTTCCGAGGTGGGTAAAATGAGGACCCGTATTGTTGGGAGCAATATGCTGACTCTGTAAACCGCTTAGAGAGGGCTGAAAGCCCTATGAAGCGGTATATAAGTCTAACTGCTATTGCTATTGCTATTAAAGAAGAGATTAGACAATGATTTGTTTGAAATGATGTAGGGTCTCCTCCTACAGGGGGTTGGACTAGAAGACCTCCAAGGTCCCTCTTATTCTGGCACTGGATAAAGGGAAATGCTCAGTGTTATGGTTATGATTATTGGAGGGCTGTTGTTGCCACATATCCATTTGTCTGAACGCTTGTACTACCCAGGGAAGCTGCCTAGCCATCTCTATTAAACTTGATCCGTTTTTCCAAACCTAGTTATCTTTTCTTAAGAGTTAGACAGTCACTCAGAATGCAAGGCAGGGTGGCTCTTTTGTTTCTCCGTGTCATTCAAGTGTCTAACAGGGGGGGGGGGGGGAATAATAAAGTCTATATTTTTCATTTACCAAAAGAGCTTTTTGGTATAATCTTCATTTCTAATTACACAAACAGGGCAGAGCTATTTTCTCCTCACTGGTAGGCTTTCTTCCAAATCAGCTCTAAAATAGCTCTTTGTTTCAACAAATTCTTTGCCGATCCATATTAATGCTTAACAGTGTAACATGACCATACATGGTCACTTTAAAAAAAAAGCACCCTAAACCCTTTGATAAAACAACAAAAGAGGCAAGTTGTTAAGAAGCCCAAAACGATGGTAGCTCTTGCAGAATATTTAACATGAGGGTCACTTATTAAATACCAAAAGCACTGTTACAAACAATAACTGTGACTTTCAGGAAAAAAAAATGGAATTGATGGCATCGTTTTTAGATTTCAAACGGCAGACAATGGAGAGCATTCTCTGTTTTTTTCTTTTTTTAAGCAATTTTATTCTCTTGGACAAATTGGCTGCCGGAGGAAGGCTAACTTTTTTTTTGGGGGGGGGGGGGCTTAAAAGCTTGGCAGAAATTATCTTTGGAAATTCCTCGCTGACTTTAAGTTGGATGATTTCTGTTAATTTCTCCAGGGGAAGGAGAAATTGTCCAATAATATATCAAGGGAAGGAGTCCCCCCTTAACTATGTTAGTAAACATCTCAAAAGGGGAAATGTACTTTCAGATTTTGTTAATATCACCTTTCAATAAAGTAGAATTAACCCCATCTGGTCAAATTTGCTGTTTGAACCTCTCTCTGTGTGTATGTGCATGGGAGGAGGGGAAGAGAGGGAGGGGGGAGAGAATGGGGGAGAGAGGGAGAGGGAGGGAGGGAGAGAGAACAGAAGAAAATTCTTAACTCAATTTAGGGCCCCATAAATGTATGGTTTTTAAAATAAGGTCCTTGTAGGTAAGGCTGGCCCCACTAGACCAATCTACTGACTATAAGTTAAGTAGAAAGGACAATTCTCCAGACCACCCATGTGTTCTCCTGCCTTTCTGTTTTCCTTTTCCCTTTTTCGGAGGGATTAGTGCTAAACACGACAGCTTTTCAGCCTCACCAAAAATGAATCTGAAGGATGGGAAAAGGGGGGGGGAATCAATTTTGGGTCAAGTGAAAATCAGTCTCTTACATCTGCAAAGTGAGCTGTTTATCTTACAAATTTATTCTTTTTTTATTGGGCCACACATATCCTAGGCAGCAAGATAAAAGAGAAACGTCTAACAAGCTGTCATTAAGAGTGACGTCCAGCAAAGCATAACTAGTACTCCGGTCTCATAAGTTTATCTGGAGTGGCTGGTTAGTTTTTAGCTATCTGTTGATCTGCGTTTTTTCTTTCTTTCTGTCCTTCTGTACAATGTTTATAGAAACCCCAAACAAAAACAAAAGGATCCTTTCACACATTCGCCGTTTTCCACTTTGTACGCGCCTTCTTAATTTTGCACACTCCAGAGCATTTTCTTCTGCTGAGTTTTGTTTCCTGTTCAGTGCAGTGCTAATGATATGACAATTAAAGTTTCCAGAGGGATCCAGCAATATAAAATAACTCAGTCCACCTAGATTCTATGTTGCATTACTGTTCAATGTTGTAGAGACTTTCAGGGTTTATATTCATGCGCTTCCCAGCTTTCTAACAACTATTTTGTGTTAAGATTTGCTGGAAGGTCAAGCACCACACTTAGGGACATTTATTCTCGTGCTTCTTTTATCCAATTGTTTATTGTTTTCATTCTAAGAAAACAAAAAAGCAAAGCTTCGATGCCCAGGGGATGTTAATTTGCTTGTGTGTGATTTGCTTGACAGGTATTTTCACCATTTTTCACCTTTCAGAAACACACCTGTATTTACTTTATTGGCTATCGGGGAAATACATCCATAAAAGAGTTGATGCATTCCCCATTTTTGGGTGAGTTCAAATGGAGGCTGGAGAGAAATTCTTTCAATAGAAGAA
Organism: Thamnophis sirtalis; assembly: GCF_051295495.1. Lineage (NCBI taxonomy): Eukaryota > Metazoa > Chordata > Lepidosauria > Squamata > Natricidae > Thamnophis > Thamnophis sirtalis. The sequence goes on along the minus strand of NW_028261394.1, from coordinate 39,338,110 downwards.
AATATTTGTAGATGAAGTTAAACAGTGGGGTCTTTGATGCTTTCTTAGTTTGGTTGTTTGCCTGTAGATCAGTGGTGGGTTTCAAAAAAAATTCGAACCTACTCTGTGGGTGTGACCCCTTTTGTGGGAGTGGCTTGCTGGCCATATGACCTGGTGGGAGTGGCTTGCTGTCCATGTGTTCTCTCCCCCCCCCCTCTCTCTCCTTCCTTCCTTTTGTCTCTCTGTCCCTTTTTCCTTTTTTTCTTTCATTTCTCTCTCACTTTTTTCTTTTTTATTTATTTATTTCTTCCTTTCTTTCTCTTTCTCTCTCTGTGTGAGTCTGTGTGTGTGTGTGTGTCTGTCTGTCTGTCAGTGGTGGGTTTCAAAAAATTTTGGAACCTCTTCTGTAGGTGTGGCCTGCTTTCCAGGTCCACTGGTGGAACCTCTTCTAACCGGTTCAGTAGATTTGATGAACCGGTTCTACCGAACTGGTGCAAACTGGTAGGATCCCACCTCTGCTGTAAATGCCCAACTACATTGCATCATCAGTGCCAACTATAATAACTAAGATACCTCAGTCCAGCTTCCCCCAAACCTGCTTATTCTGAAGCTGGCATCAGCGGAGAACAAGAACAGTTAGAGCTACAGTGCAGATAAATCCAATGTGGAAGTTATCTGAGATAAAGCTGTGGGTTAAAGCTCTTTTTTGTCTCTTGGATGCAGAATGAAGTAGGAATAATCATGTGACACAATTAAATTGCGATGGCATCTCGCTCTATAGGAAAGAATAAAAGAAAAGCTGTAGCTTGGTATAATTTATGTGACAAGTTCCCACAAACATTGGGTATAGTCCATTTAATGGGTGAACAATTTTTAAATCTCCTTGATTTCATTGTGAGAGATTTGCACATCTGCTTAGTCTTCTATTAAAACCAACAGTACTTAATGAATTAACCAAAGGCTTATATTTAAAAGTGCTTAATTTCCTGTGCATTACGCCTAATACCATTAATATTAGTAGTATCAATTGTAGTAATGATCTTACCGCTTTCTTTAGTCTTCAAAACTTTTGAAAGGGATGCACAGCTTGGCTTGCATACGCCTGCATATTAACAGTCAAGCAAAGGCAAGAAAGGGAGGAAAAAAAAACTTTTCTGGAAAAAACACAAGGAAGGAAAAGTTTTTGTGGTTGTTTTTTTTTTTTAAGGATGAGAAAGTACTTAATAGGAATGAAGCAAAAGAAGAAATCAAACCAGCTGCTGACACAGCTGTTTCTTTTCTTGTCTAATTCAGTTCTGTATAAAGGTACCATATGCTGCTTAAAAACGATGATGGGAAAGATGAAATAATTTAAGAGAATAACAAGAAAATACATGAATTGTCAGCATTCTGTCAGATTTAAAAGAATGAAACAGGCAGGTGTAGTATTGACATGTTTCACTTTGTGTTGCATTAGCAGTTTGAGTGAGAACAACTTCTTGACATGTGCTGAAGTGATGTGAGAACGTTCTCTCTATTTCAGATGTTGGAGAGGAAGCTGGAAGATCTGCCGGCGTCCAGCAGTCATCACTGCTGAGAGATAGGAGCCTTGGGTCTGCCCTGAAGGACTGTCCCTACTGTGGGAAAACATTCAGGACATCCCATCACTTAAAAGTTCACTTGAGGATACACACAGGTGAGGCCTCCTCATAAAACAGTGATATTTTCATACGGAAAAGAAAGGGATGCACAAAAGATGTTCTCTCAAAGTATTGAGACTCAACCACGTCCCACAAGAATGATATCCGCATTCTTCTTCCTACCATTTAGGAAGCGGCAGAGCTGGCCATGTCATTAGGTGGGATGAAGGAAACCGAGATGGAAGAGGCCAAAATGTAACCTCTCACTTTTTCAACCCATGCCAGGATCGTGAACTTCTTGTTGTAAAGCTCTCAGCTTTGCAATCCAAAAATTTCCCAATGTCATGTACGAATTGAGGATTATTTGAGGTTCTTTCTTGTTTCTCACATAAGGACAAAATCTTGCCAAATGGAGCATTCTACTATCTGCAATACAGTCGGTGAACTGTTAGGGAGAGGCTGTCTTTACCCGCTTTCTCTTACACATACAGTAATATCTCGGCTGTGTTGCCTCTTACTTCTCTGGGGTGCCCCTCCCTCCCTCTCTACCTTCCTCCTGGAATTCCACATCCTCATTCCATTCCATTATACCTGTTTTTTCCCCTAGATCAAAGGACTAGTCCATCTCTCGCTCCCTTTCTCCCTCATGGGATATCCATTTTTGAAAAACACTACGAAAAATTGTAGGGTAAAGTTGCTGGGAATTAAAACTGATTTTGATTCAAAAATGTTTTCTGTCATTGTTGCTGACCATCAAACAGTTGATTAGCTAGCTGGCAGTAATAATTTAACTCCACACCCATTGCTAGTTTCCCCCTTGTCTTCAGCAACATTGTCCCTTATTGCCTGAACCAAGGACCAACTGTTCCACATTTATGCCATTCTACTGCAGCCAGATCAGAAGATCACGGGGAGGGGGATCTCTTAACATGACATATTATTTGGTCAAATGTGTAGGAAAAGATAGGAAAAGAGGCAGATGAGCTGGAAGGTGGGGTTAAATGTGTCATTAGTTTTGAGTCATTGTGTTGCCAGAAGAAACCTAAGTCCTGCCCTCGTGAATTCCATTGATTTTTCTGTAGCGCCATCTAGATGAATATCAAGTGCAAATAACCAGGAATATTCATTGAGTTCAAAACAATTTGAGTTTATTATTGCTATCTTTAGTAGAAGAATCCAGTCAACTGATGGTTAAAGCTAAATTAGTGCTAGATAAAGCTCAAGATCAGCCATCTCTTCTCCTACAAGAATGTCCTCTAATGATGTGTTGAGGTCAGTGTTGATGTGGTTGAGCATGAGTTGTCTTTGGATGTTCTAAATAGCTAACTTAGATAAGCATTGTTTCATACATCAGTCTCCACCTTGCTTATTGTAGATTTAAGAGGACCAACTTTTCTTTCACTGAAACATTAAGACTATTCAAATAATGAAAGATCTTTCTATGTTGATTTTGTAAAATTTAATATGGGGCAATCTTTGATTGAAATGTTGTGTATTTTTCTGTATCACTATGTGCACACACATTTCTACATGCAGGCATGTTTTCTGACCTTGCTATTGGCCAATTATCAAATAGATTTTTTTAAAAAAATATCTAGAATGATTGCAATTATCCAGGCCAAGGAGTATAGGGAAGTACTGTGAGATATCTCAAAAGCTTCACTATTCCCTGAAGTTTCAAAAGCAAACTATTTTCTTTTACATGTCCTTCTGTTGTTGAAGAGTTTGATTTAAACTGAATTGGTTTTTTTTGTGTGTGTGTGTGTGTGTGCAAAAACAGACTGTTCTCTTCCAAACTTCAGTGAAAGGACAAAAAAATACAAAACTGAAAGGAATATATTTAATCTGTTTTTAAAGTATTTTAGAAATGGCAAATATTTATTATAAGTAAAGGCCAGAAAGAACTGCTTATTTTGCATTTGATTAATAGATGTACAAATGTCTTCATTGTTCTTCTGTTTAGAAAAATGCATGAACATAACAAAACATTCTATGTTTGAGAACAAACATGTGTAAGAAATTAAATAATTGCTACATAAGTTGAAAGGTGATAGGGAGATAAAGAACCAATGGATCCAAAGCAGAGGTGGATTACTCCTGGTTCAGCCTGGATTGGGAGAACCGGTAGTAGCAGTGGCGGGAGGCTCCACCCACCCTCCCAGACATTTCTGTGCATGCGCAGAAGTGTCGCGTGGATGCGAGCGCTCCCAAACCATTAGTAAAAAAAAACTGGCAACCCACCACTGATCAGAAGCTGAAGGCTATCTGCGCAAGGTTTAAACACTGTAGCATTTCCCCCCTCAATTTTATAATCACTTTAGAATTGGAATTCACTCCAATTGTACCCTTGGAATAATATTGGCGAATGGAAGGAAATAGTAATTCACCCAATCATGTTAATGGCATAAGGGACCTATCAATATTTTAAGTCAAAGTTTAATGTATTTCTCTCCCTTCAACCCAAGTATTAAAATCCAGATACGTTCAGGAGTATTGACAGATAGACTCCTCCTTCCACAGCCATATTGCAAAATTAACTATGGAAGTCGCTATTACAAGATGTACACTCTGTGGGGTGATTTTAAAAGAAAAAAAAATATTGTTGACTAATTATCAAGATTGCAACCTATTACACTCAGGAAGAGAATCACTAGACGCTTCCTCATAACTATTTGAGACAAAAGCTCTCTTGCACTGCTGCTGTCACCTCAGGGTTTTTTTTAGGAGGCCATGGTAGGAAGAGAATGTAAGGGATGTATCTGGTAGGGCAGCTGCAGAGCACTGAGGAGAAGGGATTAGAAAACGTAATCTAGAGTACACTCAAAATTTCTTTCACGTTATATGTATTTCATTCTGTTCAAATGTTTACATGTAAAACAAGGACTGTCAGACTCTGCTGGTCTTTTCGCAAGGCCCTAAAAACTTGGTTTTCTTCCCAGGACTGGGCTCTCATGAGAGTGATAGAGATGGTCTCAGGGCTCTATTGATGGTTATTTATGATGGTTGCTTTTCATTTTATAGTATGTATTTTATTGTTTTTATATATTTAATTGTAAGTTACCAAATGTCATTTATGTGAGATGAGTGGTGATGATAGATAGAAAGATAGAAAGAAAGAAAGAAAGAAAGAAAGAAAGAAAGAAAGGAAGGAAGGAAGGAAGGAAGGAAGGAAGGAAGGAAGGTAGGTAGGTAGGTAGGTAGGTAGGTAGGTAGGTAGGTAGGTAGGTAGGTACGTACATACATACATACATACATACATAGAGATAGATGGATGGATGGATGGATGGATGGATGGATGGATGGATGGATGGATGGATAGATAGATAGATAGATAGATAGATAGATAGATAGATAGATAGATAGGTGATAGAGAGAGCGCAATATAGAGATAGATAGATAGAAGGATATATATATGATACATACATACATACATACATACATACATACATACATACATACATACATACATACATACATACATACAGATAGATGATAGAGAGAGAGTGATATATAGCTAGATAGCTAGATAGCTAGATAGCTAGCTAGCTAGATAGATAGACAGACAGACAGAGATAGATAGATAGATAGATAGATAGATAGATAGATAGATAGATAGATGATAGTTACATAGAGAGAGAGAGAGAGATACATAGAGATAGATAGATAGATAGATAGATAGATAGATAGATAGATAGATAGATAGATAGATAGAAGATAGCTAGAATACACACACACATACATATATACATAAACAGACAGACAGACAGATAATAGACAGACAGATGATAGACAGAGAGCCGGACAGGCTAAATAAATACTTTTTCCTCATAATCTTTCATTGTAATTAAAAGGCCACTTTTTGTTTCTTTGTTTGTTCATATGAAGGCTTGAAAGTTGATTTTCCCTTGAGCCCCAAAGCTGCAAAAAACCCTTGGAGACATCTGTTTTATGGTCCTCTTATGGGAAGCCTCTGTGTGAAGAATTTGTGAGGTGCTGATCCGTTCACTACTTCTTGTTCCACAATGTTCCTCAGCTCCTCTTCAGTCTGCCGTTGTGTCCCCAGCAGTCCACATACAATAATATTGTGACATGTCAATGTCACTCAAGACGAGGCAATGGTAGCTCTCTTAATAGGCTTCTTAAATCTGCTTCCAAAACAAAGACACTTTTTCCTATTCTTTTTCTGTCTTTTTTCTCTCACACACTTTTCTTCCTTCCTTCCCCAAAGTAGTTGTTTTACACTTGGTGTGATTCGCCTGCGTTCAGATTATGATCTATGAGTTGAAAACAGATCGACAGGATTCTTCCTAATCGGAAATTACAGCCTCTTCTTAAAATTGCTACAGATAGTTGTCATGTGTCTAAGGAATACTCAGTATGACGTTGACAGAAATAAACTCAACTCATGCCATCTCCTGAAAATATCTACTAACCATATTTACAGAGGCAAGATGGATTAGAAACATAATTGAAGAAAATGGCCTCATGCACCAGGAGCAGAAACCCTTTTGTCACTGACTTAAAAAAATATATATTCAAAATTGTGCTAAAAAGACTTCCCCCCACCCCATTTCTTATCTGTTTCTCTAGATAACTTCATCCTTAATATTTATACCACTCACCTTCCCTCGATTTAATGACATCCCAAACTTTCATCGAAAATAATAATTGATTGAATTTAAATAATCTTAAAAAGTTTAAAAGGTAAGGTTAACAGTATATATTTTCCTACCAAACACTAAGTAGGGAAATATCCATTAGTGGAATTAACTACAGTTTCTAGGTAGCTAACAATGTGGTGTATACAGTGGGGCTAATGAACGCTGCAGTGGGTGATATTTCATTATACAAATTAATGCTCACATTTTAATGGGAAAGTCACATAATGAATCTCAGCTTCACTGACAGCAATTAGAGACACAGATTGTCCCCTTCTGGACAAGACACTATTTAGCAATAAGCAGCTGTGTAAAAATTCTTCAGGTTTGCAACATATATACATATATATGCTTTAGGGAAAATGGCTGTACAGTTTATATTAATGTACTGGAGCTTCAGAGCGAAGGAGCATCCATATTTATTTCTTCTAATATTAACTATGTAAAATATATAGAGAGAGACTAAATACATATTCAGGATAGGATTTAAATTCAATTATGTGGCTTTGCACGAGAAAAAAAAAGAAGAAAAGAAAGATGATGAGGAAGGTTTAAATATTATCCAGCTAGTTGTGCAACAGAACAGAATGTAATAGAAATAAGAATGCTATATCTTTTTTTCCTCCCCTTTGTTTTTGGTTTGCATATTTCATGGGTAGCAAGGGAGTAAAAAGAGTCAAAATGCAATTGGTATTTCTGACAAACAGATGAGCTATGTGGGGAACATGTGCACGATCCAAAAATAATCCCACAGAACCTTTGATATTCCATTTGGTTTCAAAAGTGTGAAGTGAGTGATTAGAATGATAAAAGAAATTACTGAGTAGGAACAGGCAGAATAATGAAGTAATTAAAGCATGCTGCAGTTCTTTTCTGAAATACCTTCTCTTGCCATTGATGAAATAGATTATCAATATCTTATTAATTGATTGAATGGCTTTTAAAACACACACACAGAGTGTTCAGTCTGTGTATTAGAATCTACCAAGGGACGTTTACTTGTTCATTTCATTATTCAGTGATATATTAGTAATTTTAATTCTTGAGGATAGTCCTGAAAGCCTTAGGACAGTGTTTCTCAACCTTGGCGACTTTAAGTCCTGTGGACTTCAACTCCCAGAATCCCCCAGCCAGCTGTGCTGTGGAGTTGAAGTCCACAGGACTTAAAGTCGCCAAGGTTGAAAAACACTGCTTAGGATATCACTTTCTAGACAGAGTTGGAGAAGACCTCTAATTAAAACTGGACAGTTAATGTGGGTAATGTGGCATCTTTTCCCTATTTTGATCAACTCCCAGCAGCCTAGAGCAGCATGGTGGATGATAAAGGATTATGGGATTTGCAGTCCAAAACATTAGGTTGTTTACTAAAACATAGACAGATCTGAGATACATGATAAAATGGCCTCATTCAGCGTAAGGCAGTCTTCTATGGATTAGAATGAGTCAGGGGTAGGTTTCTCCCCCCATTCCAACCGGTTCGGTTGGAATGGGGCTGGCGGCGTCCTCGTGCACGTGCGCGGTGCACGCATGCGTACTAGTGTCTGTGCAATGCTCCAGCTGCTCCTGGAGGATCGCGCAGGTGCTGTATGCGTCCTGCGCATGCGTGGAAGCGCAGAACTCATCAAAACCGGGTAAGGAGCGCGGGCGGGTAGGTGGGCCAGTTGCCATTCCCGGAAGTTACTTACTTCCAGGTTCGCCGACCAACCGGTTCGAAGGGACCGCCGCGAACCGGTTGAAACCCACTCCTGGAATGAGTCCTCCAAACATTCTTGAAATGTAATTCCTATAATTGCCCAGTTCAACTGTCTTTTAAAGTTTGGGCTCTGCACTTCTTTACAAACCATACAATACATTCACCTTTTAAGACAGTCATGGGAAGATAGTACTTTTATATGTGTGGAATATTTTGGATATAAAATCCTTACCAGGAAATCTGTATCTATTTTTGGCTCATGTTAATTCTGCTTTCAAAAATATTTTCTATCCCTGTTCCACATTAATGCACATTTTGACTGGAGATGGTTTTGCATTTGCAGGCAGAATAATATGCATTTAATTCAAATTTTATTCAATTAAATTTTTTCGTATAGCTCACATTTTGCTAAGTGCCTTGTATGCCTTCAAGCTAGAACTAGAACAAAATTCAGAAGGACGTTTTGTCTGGATGGACTAACTGTTGGCCATTGGCGTATACTTCGGTGAATAGAACTTGGAAAAGCAGTACAGTGAAATAACAGAAAGAAATAATCGAGTCACAAAAGAATGAATCATTAAAAATGGCAGTGTTAAATGAGCAAACATGGGTGGGATTTGACACAAAATAAAATGTCAGAGGTCTTTTAGTTTCTTCACAAGTAAATTGTGAAGCTCTGGAGAGGTTCAAGTGTTGAACCTCTTCCTCCAGATTGTCACCATTCTTTCTTGAAACTACTTAGAATGTCTTGATGTTTGTGTTTTAAGAGATCTACATTTGAACTGTGTCAGTTTCCAACATAGCACCTACTAAATACCCATGTGGTTGGGATGATAACTCCCTGATTTCTGCTGAAAATCTCTTTGCTACCTAGAAATTCTAGGAGCTGCCAGTCCAACTTTCTTGAAGGCCATAATTGAAGGAGATGAACATATTTGCATAAGAATAAAGAGCCATAGTAGTGTAGTGGTTAGAATGAAGTAGTGCATGCTAGCTCTGCATCCCACTGCCAGGAGTTCAATCCTGACTGGCTCAAAGGTGACTCAGCTTTCCATCCTACAGAGGTTGGTAAAATGATTGTTGGGGACAATATGCTGACTTTGTAAATTGCTTAGAGAAGACTGTAAAGCACTATGAAGCTGTAACTAAGTCAGATACTCTCTCTCCCTCTCTCTCTCTCTCTCTCTCTCTCTCTCTCTCTCTCTCTCTCTCTCTCTCTCTCTCTGTGTGTGTGTGTGTGTGTGTGTGTAATATACAACTCAATGCAGGCAGAGTCCTTGGTACTCTCTGACCTTGCTTGTTTTCTTGCCGACGTTTCATTACCCTAACTAGGTAACATCATCAGTGCTACATAAGGACAGTAACAACTCAATAATGTAGCTTAGTTATGTTATCTATGCATTTATTTATTTATTTTTCTTGACATGGGGGACAGAGGAGAGAAGCAGAAAACGAAGAAACAACGTTAGGATACACAGTTCACAGATGGCTTGTCCGAAGAAAGAAATGTCCTTGTTATTTCAATTGCTCAGAAAAATAATTGTTGTTATTGAAAGAACACCATTAAAAGAAGCTTCTAAAACTATCAGACTGCTGTCTCTTTTAGTGACGAGTCCAGCAGCCAGGTCTTTAAAGAATCTTTTGATAGCTGCTCAAGCAACACTCCTATGTATATACAGTATTTACATTCCTGTTTTTTTTTAACCAAGCTTTTCTTTTAGGGGGGGGATGTGTGAATGCCTGTAAATATTTCACATATGTGCTGGAGGACACCTACATTTCTTTGAAATCAAAATTAAAGAACCATATGGGCTTTGCACTAAAATAAAATATAAAACCAAAGAAATATTGTATGTATTTTAGAATGCAGCTTAAGACAATTCTTACTTTTGGAAAGAGGTCTTATTATAGGTAAATTACAGATTTTATCCACTATACAATAGAGGAACCATTAGTGAAAATTTAAAGCACTGAAAAACAACAACAACAGTAGAGAATATTAATTTCAGGGCAACAGAATCTATTTTGTACCTTTTTATTACTCTTTTTCTCTTTAATTTTTATCGACTACCTTTTATCTTAACTATATGTTCTTAGCCCGATGCAGTTGCAATGCACTAAAATTGTATTAATATTTTATAGAAACCATATTTATAGTTCTTTATTTGGAAACAATGCAGCAGGTCTGCAGATCCTTGAATCCTTCTGGAATGGTGCCCTCCAAATAATGATAAATTACTTGTGCAGAATGCCATTTGCTAATTATATCCATGATTTACTGCAGAGCAAGACTTAAATCATTCATTTCAGTCTTGCGTAACAGTGCCATAAAATTTTTAGGTTTAAAAATGGTTTCCATGTGTATAATTTAAACAAATTTTAGTGCTATTGTATACAGAAAAACATTGTAGTCATCCATTTGTTATATACTTTCTGTTTCTCGCTCTCTCTTTCTCTCTCTCTCTTCTCCCACCCACTGTCCTCTGCTTGTACTTTTAATGATCATGGTGTGGAATGGTGTTGCTTCATTTTCATAATCATAGCTTCTAATTCTACAGCAGCTTTAGCATATTAGGTTAAAGAAGAGATGGTTGATTGTGTGCTTATAGTGTGTCAAGCTTGTAGAAAGCTGTTTAAAAGGAGGAAGAAAAAAACACCCTTAAAATTTTAATTTAATATTAAGGAAGAAAATACCTTGTTGTGTGTGGGAGATTCGTGGTGGCCATTATTGTTGTAGAAGTATAGGAATCTTGTGTTTTGTTTCAATTTTTTTCCCTCCAGTAAATTTGCCTTTTGATCATTGCAGGTGAGAAACCTTACAAATGCCCCCACTGTGATTATGCTGGTACCCAATCTGCGTCATTGAAATACCACCTGGAACGACACCACCGGGAGCGGCAGAATGGTGCTGGATCGCTCTCCGGACAGTCTCAAAGTCAAGAGCACAAAGAAGAAACATCAAGTAAAGGATCCATGTTTGTTAGACCTGAAGTACTGAGAGGAGCATTCAAGGGTCTTCCTGGCATAGATTTCCGAAGTGGGATGGGGTCTCAACAGTGGTCCCCAGGAATGCTTTCCCCGGGAGACCACACAGGTCATTCGGTTGGTATCTCCTCCGAGGTTTCCTCCGACAATATGAAGGACACGCCTTCCAAAGGGACCCGCTTTTCTGACCTAGGCCGAGCATATCATAGTATGGTTGGAAACGGAGTGAACTTCCAAGGGTCTCTTCAAGCGTTTATGGACAGCTTCGTCCTCAGTTCCTTAAAGAAAGAAAAAGAAAAGAAAGACAAAGTCCTCTCCAGTTGCCTTTCCGCAAAACTTTTGGGCTCAGAGAGTAGTGAGGAAAAGGTGCCCGTCAAACAGAGAAAAACAGAAAAATCGCAATATGAGCCTCTTGATCTCTCTGTCAGGCCAGATGCCGGGAGTCTCCCAGGTTCATCCATTACCGTTCAAGACAATATTGCTTGGCACGGCTGCTTGTTTTGCTCCTTCACAACGTCTTCTATGGAACTAATGGCCCTTCATCTTCAAGCCAATCATTTAGGCAAAGCGAAGCGCAAAGATGGTGTTTTAGGATCGATTAGAAATGGCAAAGACCAACCTAGAGAGGCCGTGGCTTCAACAAATAAGGCCAACCTCCTGCCGACTTCTTTACAGTCCAATAAAGATTCAGCCGTTTCAAATCTGGTAGCTCAAGTGGATCCTTCTGAAAGAATGAGCCAGGGATCCAAGGAGTCCCCTGGAGATCAAAAGAATTCCTCGTGGCCTGGTCACGTGGACTCCACTTTTTATAATTTTGCCGCTGACTTCTATAAACAATTTGGCGTGTACTCCGGCATCGGCGGAGCACACAATTCTTGCACCACTGCGGACATGGACCTGAAGACCCAGTCTGAAGATGACCCACCCATGATGCTCTCTGACCCCATCAGTAAAAATGCTACTGATGACCTGTCCGACATTGCATCCTCTGAAGATATGGAGTCTTCCAAGGAAGAAACGATCGATGAGGATGACCTTGAGCCCGAATCTGACCTTATGAACCAACCCTTGCCCAATCCAAGCAAAGAGAGCAGTGACAGAGGAGACAGCCTGCCAAGCTCCGTGGCCTCCAAAAACTCACAAGGACTCGTTTCTCCTTTGCCGTCTTCTGAAAAGCAATGGCACACTTTGAATCTGCTTTCCCCCCACGAAGCCGCACAAGTAGTCATGAAGCCCGAACCAACGTCAACCCCACAAGTCCTGGAGAAGCAAGTAAACATGCTGTCGGTGCTAAGAGCCTACAGCTCTGATGGCTTAGCAGCCTTTAATGGACTGAGTAGTAGCACAGGAAGTAGTGGATATATCAAGAGGCCTGACTTGTGTGGTAAGTTTTAGAATCCTTCTTTCAGACCATTTCAGAAAAAAAAACCACCCACCCTTACAAAATGACTAAGTAAGTCTAGTTATATTTGTTAGAAAATTTGGCTTTCGGAAATGTCAAAAAAACGATGGGATAAACATCTTCTTTGTTCTAGAGTATGGACCTCTATTGACTATAAATGGTGCTTCTATGGAAGAGCGTGGCCTTCTAATCTGGTCCAGGCCATTAAAAAAAAAATTACATTCATGTACTTTTACATTAGATTAGCAGTTATACAAAAGGATTGTATTTATAATACGTGATTGGGACGTTTGCTGCTCCAATGTTTTAGCATTATGATTTGGTTGTTGTTTTTTTTAAAACTGATGTGGTAACTTGCAAACTTTTCAGCATCTGAATTGAGGAAAAGAAACTGGACACTTTGTTAAGCCTTAGCCAAATGTGCTTTCTCCCCCCACCCCCTCAAATTTCTTTATGTTACATAAGGGTATAACACTAAAAAAAATATATCCGGTCAGCTATTCCAATATGTATTTATATTTTTATAGGGAAATTTTGAAAGTCCTCATCAGGCAGGAATCTTTCATTATTTTCAAAAATTAAACCACTTACCATTTCAGGTTTTTTTTTTTACTGGAAATAGTGTGATCATCAAATGATATAATGGATATGATAGACACATATATTACATTGTAAAAAACAACCCCCAAATCATTATTATTCTTGAGTATATTTATATAGTTACTATTTTGCAGTGAGGTATGATTTTTGGAGTCACCAAATGGCAGGATATTTTTTTCGAGATTATCTGAGTATATGGGGTTGACAAATTGTCTAGCCAGGGTGAAGAAGTTCAATGTGTCACACACACACACACACACACACACACACACACACCATGTAGTTTTGGCATGAGGGATTTTGATTGTGGGCAGATTTGGAAGTTGTCGTGGTTAAGAGCCACCACTTGGGGACTCCAATATCCATAGATAAATTTAATACCTTTTTATTCATTACTTATTTTAATTAAAAGCCCCCCCCCTTTGATCACCTTATAACCCATCAGCAAAGAAATAGGCTCATAGACCTCCTGGAACCCCTTCTGATGCAAAATGACACAAACATGGAGCTCCCAGGATTCCATTAATCCATCTTTTAATATCTATTTTACACTTTTCAAGAATAGGAAGAACTGCACAAAGCATGAGTCAACATTCCACCTAGTTAATGGTGATTGTTACCCAAAAGGAAGTGAAAATCTGATGTCCCAGCTCCAGTTTGGAGATGGGTGGGGAGCATATAAATGCATTCATAGTTTTGCTAAATGGATACTGCTCCTTCTATCATGAAGGGAATGCCTTGAAGACCAGCTGCGCATGCACTGAAATGCTTCATTTTGTCAGATCCAAAATAAATCCTGATAGCACAGCACCAAGAAGAAAGTCTTAACAAAACCAAAGCACACAGTCTTAAGTTCATCTAATGAGCCTCAATGAGTAAAACAAGAGTAAGCAGCTTACAAATACTATGGGTTGTTGGAGAGGCAACTTATGCCATTCCTCTCAAGTTTGCGATTCACAAATCCACACCCTTCAGACTGCATAACTCAAAAATATGTCATGGTGTTTGTTCCAAAAATGTGACCCCATTGAGTTCCTAAATTGGAAGTTATTCCATTAAGGGAGAAGCCTCCATGGTGGAAACTAAAAAAAACAAAAAACAACGGAATTAGAATTGAATAAATGCAGGAGAGATTTCAAATTGGTTTCCCCTTCTCTGATTCTTTATTTTCCACTTAGAAGAATAAATAGATCAAATGAGGCACCAGAACTAGTCCTTTGCTATATATCTGGCAAGCCATCTGAAGGATGTGTTCAAATTCACCCACGAGTATTATTTTTGATTTAAAAGGAGAGAGAGAGAAAAAATGAGCTTCTGGATTCTTGACATTTAAGGCATCAGGTCATAGATGTATATATAGTTTCAAGAATTAGCTGAAGCTACACATTGCATGGACCAATAATGTGTTGTATTCTGGGAACTCGGAACCGATCATATTTGCCATTCTAAACCCAGAATCCATAACTATGCAGAGCAAAGAATATTTTCCAAATTCTTTGTTTTTTTAATGGGGGTGAGGGTAGGAGAAAAATGCCCACTGTGGGATTTCTGACAGTTTGAAAAATATTGACAGCTGTTAATGTTATGCAAATTAAAAGCCCCACTTTCTCTCCTTTTAATAGCTATTCCGCCTCATCGTTCTAAAAAAAGGAGGCTGCCCAAAGAAACTAAAATAGGAACTTTCCGAGTTGCTAATTTCAGGGCAAAGTTTAATCTTAGCTTCCATTGAAGTATAATATCCTTTTCCCTCCTCTTCCTCCTCCTCTCTATATTTCTCAGCTGCTCCCTGGAGAGGATTATTGTTTGGTCTGATCACAGAGAAGCAGATTGATGGGATTTCCTGAGAGAAACCAAAAAATATTTGCTGGCTGGTGTTTTGTGATGTTTAGTGCTCCAAATGCATGCTTCCTTTAAGGGCACCTGTAAACAACAGTAATAAGGGATGAACCTTCAATGGGTATTCATTCAAAACATGTTATTAGATTTGCAGCTAAGGTATCATTTAAGTGTAAACCAACCTGGGTCAGGGGGTGTCAGGCAGAAGAGAAAATTACTGTTGCTTGAGTTGAGTTTAGAAGGTTTGAAGAAGCCAATCGCTTGGAAGCTGCTAATAGAATACTAATATTAAATATCACTAAACTAAGCAAATATTTTCGTCCGCATTCTTTTCAGCCCAATTCAATCAGCTTCTTGGCCAATGGGATGCTAATGCGATCCTTATTGCCTCTCTTTATGACTAACCTAGATCCCATTGTCTTCAAATAGAGTACAGACAAAACTCAATATTACTTCACAGTTCAGTTGATCAATGATGGGTATTCATCATATGTTTTTCTTGCTTTGTATCTGCTGCTAAGAAACATGGGAACCACAGGTTCCTACCCTGTGGAAACTCAGAACATTCAAAGTGAAAAGGTTTTTTTTTACCCATAATAAAGATCAACTATCTTTTCACAACCAACTTGTGAAGAAATATTAGTTGGCTTGAACACTTGTTAGATGGAAAAGGTATATATTGTAGAGATTTGAAAATAGACTTAATGTCTTCTGCCATTTTTTTCCAGCCTGTTAAAAGCAGTTCTATTCACAGTCATGTGACCAGGAAGGAAGAGCAAAGGAGACTTAGAATAGAGCAGAAGGCAACATTATGAGCCCTTACCCAACTGTTTGTTTTTTTCCAATAGGGAAGTGTTGGAGAAAATGTTTCCTGGATTTTTTTTTCCTTTTTACTCAGTCTTTCTTTCTTTCAATCTTTCTCTTGAGCAACATCGCTCTCCACACCAAATCTGGTCTGGTTTTGTTATGTTTCTGTAGGTTACTCTGCTAATGGATGGACAGATGGACAGATAGTTCCTTTACTTAATTTATTTCTGACATACTGTTGGGTTGAAAAAAATAAATAAAAAGAGTAGAGGGAAGATTTTGGACAAAAAATTAAATTAATTAAATTGCTTTAATTCAATTCACTTCTAAATTTAGTTCAAATTAAATATAGTTAATCTAATTAATGATTTCTCTTTTGGTGATATTATAAATACAAGTTGATAACAATTTTTAGTTTGGTGCTCATATCCAACACTTTGGGATGGGGCACACAATTATTTGGAATCTCAGGTTATAAAATAGAGGTCTTATTAAATAATGTCTATGTAATGTTTTTGCTCATTTCTAGTTGGTGAATTAAAATGTTTCTGATAGTGCAAATCCAGATTATGAAACTCATTTTATAGAATAGGGGCATTTATTTATTTAAATTGGGATAACAACTGGGGGAATGTCTCCCATTCATTTCACCTTGTTCCCCCAATTATATGTAATCTTCATTGGCCCTATGAGTTTTAAGTATATATGATTCAATTCATGTGAATGCAATGATGGAACAATCAGTTAGAATACTATCTTTATTCATACTCTATATAGAGAAATAGGCTCATCCCTCAATCACATCTCTTGACTCCTAACTCAGATAACAATGGTTACTAGTTTACATAATAGTCAATTGTTTCCCTGCTTTCAGCATTCAAGTTCTGTCTGTACATTTTGGGAGACTATGATCATATCATGTATTTGCTGGTTCCGTGGGCATCAGCAGAAAATTCAGAACAATAATAAGTTGCTCCTCCAAACAACTTCATCAGTCAGAGCAAAATTAGTTAGGCAGAGAGTCAGAGAATGGTTGGCATGTACCAACGCTTGCTACACCAACTTCAGTGGTTTCTCCTCAAAATGGGTTGCAACATGTCAACAAAAACTCAATCATCCAGGCCAAAGGGGATGCAACGAAACATCTCAGATTTAAAAAGTTTGGTCCAGTTGACATGTTTCAATCTTTAGACACTTTAGGCTTCGATGATTGAGTCTTCATTGACATAAAGATGGGTTTGGTTCCAGTATCTTTTGTTAAACTAACTACGGTTTAGTCATATATTACATTGTAAAAGGGCAGTTGACCCAGACTTGTACACCCCCCCCCCACTCACTTACCTGTGTCTTACTTTATTTTCAACTCAACATCATACATCAGGGTCATTAATGGCCCAAGGAATCTATGCTTTCATTCAGTTATGCTTCACATAAATTGTTGAAGTATCCAGCAAATTTGGAATAGTTTAGTGTGAAATCCAGTGGGATAACTTTCTGTTTTGTTTGATTTGGTTTTACATTTCATGAAATGAACCTAAAACAAAAGTTGATTTTGAGTTGGAGAGAGACAGGGCACTGTAGGAAATCCATCCATCCTGAAAGTCACATTAGCATACATTATAATGCTTCTATTGACCCAAAACTGGCTGTAAGGAATGCATCTTAATTGAAAGATACTTTATGATAAGCAAAGTAGGGTGTGTGTGTGTGTGTGTGTGTGTGTGCTTTGTGTGCAAAAATATGAGAGGCGAGAGACTGTGAACCACTATCTACTTCACATTATGATGTTTAATAGACATCATTTCTCCACTTCACACCACTTCCACCATTTCAATGGAATGGTTTGCCTTCAGAAATTGTGGGTGCTTCATTGTTGGAGGTTTTTAAGAAGAGACTGGACAGCCACTTATCTGAAATGATGTAGGATCTCTTATGGGACTGGACTAGAAGACCTTCAAGATCCCTTCCTGTTCTGTTCTGTTCTATTCTTCCAAAACATCTTTAAGTGATTAGCAGAAACACAGAGAGGAGAATACAGCTAATTGGAGTAGTTGTGTCCTCTGACCTTTTCTTGTTAGGAAACAAGATCTCCAATTATCTGCCAATATCATACAAACATCTAGAAGCAGTAGGACTTGGTATCTACAGCTTTATGAAAACCTCTGTCAAATCAAGAATCCTTCACATTTAGAAACCCTTTGGATACACATTTCTGGGTATGAAATAACCCACACAAATGTGTTAGCTAGGTTGTCTGGCATGGGACAGATCTAGTTGCACCTCCAATCCTCCTCAATAAGTGTTCTGGTGTTCTTGCCTTAATTAGGGGATTCAATTCAATTCAACTTTGCTAAACAGAAATAGCAGTATTATTAGACATCCTGAAACATAAATTGGAAAGTTTGCTGAATGCTTGCAAACCACTTGTTTTGGGGGGGGAAAAATAAATTGCTTCCAGACTTGCTTCCAGAGGTTGTGAGCACTCTAACAGCAGAGGTGTTTAAGAAGAGACTGGATGGCCATTTGTCTGAAATGGTATGGAGCAGTGGCCTCTGGGCCTGATGTGTCACATGCTGGCCATGCCCACCCCTGGTTTCGCGAAGGGAGGAAAGTTGCAATAAGTCACGTGACAACATGACACCGTGAGTTTGACACCCCTGGTAAAGGGTCTCCTGCCTGAGAAGGGGGTTGGACTAGAGGACCTCCAAGGTCTCTTCCAATTCTGTTATTCTGTTAAAAAGAGAAGTATGCAAATACCAAGTACCAGTTCATTGTTTGACAGAGAGCTATATTTTATATCAATTTGGGTTTCTTTTTCCCCCCAAGGGCTTTGGTACTTTGAAGTTTCTTTAACCACTGCTACAAATAAGGCTTTAATAAGAAAATAAAAGGTTTTGATCTTCCCTAAAGATTTTGATTTAATCCTGCAATTATAAAATTAAACTTTTCTTAGGGAACATTTTGTTGCTGTAAGATAGGCACACTTTTATGAAAACATACAGAGTGCTGTTGGATTGTTCTCTTCAAAAATTATTCAGATTGGTAGATAGTGCCATTAATGCTGGTTTGCCTCTAGGTAGCACTAAAATACATTTAGTTACAGCTCTATAAAGTCAAGGATTTCCCTTTGACCACACTTATTTTAGAGAAACAATCAAATTCTTGCCCGACTTTTGAATTTGCTGTATTTTCCAAACTTTCAGTTACAGTCGGTGCTAATTGTAAAATAACCTTTGATTTTCCAAGTGACAGCATTTCTCTAATTTTTTTGGAACCATAGTTTGATTCCTCAAATATATATGGATCCAATTTGACTGGAGCTGTGGTATCAAGATGTGACTTTCTTAACAAAAGAATAATCATTCATTTTAGGACACATTTTGCTCTATACAATGACAACTTTGTGGTTTTACTAGGTATTATTGGTCCTCTTTCACAGGTAGCACTCTTTATCACATCAAACAGGTGTCTTTAATATAATATTGTGTATTTCATTCAGTATCTACTGACCACTTATTATTTTAATTAATATTATGAATTGGCATTCAAAATTGTGTTTCCAAGGAAGGGGGGAGATGAGTCTAAACGTTGTCTTCATGAATCTGTTTCACAGCACTTGGTGTTGGCTAGCACAAACTAAATAGATCCTTTGTTTCCTTGAGAATTAGACATATTGTACCTTATAGGTTTTTCTTAGAAAGAGTATATATACAATACAGAGGTGGTTTGCTCCTGGTTTTACTAGTGCTTCACTTCACGTACGCTGTACGCATGTGTGCAGTTCAATGCAAATTGTTCTTTGTACATGCTGGCAACAACGACCAGGGAACTGATTTGGGGTCATGGCCAGCTTGGGTTGCTGCCGATTCTGTGACCCAGGCCAAAATACTACTACTGGTTTAGCCAAACCAGGTCGAACTGGGAGCAACCCACCTCTGATACAATATTAGTAGTAGTGCATCAAAAACTGAATGCTGTAGAAATAGGGATACCCAGGGTTGCTGGGGGTTTGCACGGATTTGGGCGATCCTCTAGCTAAGGATTCTGCCCAGTTTGGCAAACCCCCAAATGCCACCTCTGGCTGTTCACGCCCATCCTGCCCCTCCCAGGAGTCTCCACATGCTCTGTTCATCACGCTAGGTAAGTGCAAGGCCTGTGTGGAGGCTCGGGGAGGGCGGAAAACAGGCCTACCTGAGGTTCTGGAAATCCAGAAATGGGCCTGTTTCTGGCCTCCGGAGCCCGGGGGAGCAGTTTTCACCCTCCCAGAGACTCAAGGAAAGCCTCTGGAGACTGGGGAGGGCAAAAAATACTCCCTCTGCTGCCATGGCGCAGGAGGCTGACTAGGCCATGCCCACTATGGCCACGTCCACCCAGAAATGGGGCAGCAAACCCATTGTTGCTATTTTTGAAGCTCGCCCCTGGGGATACCCCAATTTATTATAGATTAGTGCTTTTGAGAGATGTCCCTGTTCCATCCCTAAGATTGCTCTGCATCTAGAAATTTGCAGATAATGTCACAAGCTGCTTTTACCACCTACTGACTAACACCCCAAACCTGATGTGCCTTTTTAGACAATTAGAGCCTAGCTGATTATTTTTGTCTGTCGTACTTTCCTCCCCCTCTTCTGATTCTTTAGTTTCTCCCAAACTTTATTCCAGCATGCCACTGTTTCCAAAAGTGGGACGTTGTTTGCAAGGGCATGGTACGGTATACAGATTTTCATGTTAAATTTAAGCCACAAGAAGAATTAGTAAAGGACTATTGAGCAAGTTCGTATTATTTCAGATCTTAGTATAACACTCTAGGGAGAGAGCATGATTCAATAAAATCCATACTCTTATTACTGAATAAGGTATCATGCTTAAACTGCCCTCCAACCAATTTATTTTAGGAATATTTTATATTAGGTTTTTTTTTAATAGCAAGCATAGATTCACACACACACCCAAAATCATTTTTTCCCCCAAGAAAGAGATTTGTGCCTTCAGCTTGCATATCTAACAGGTAGGCACTTTTGTGATCCAAATGTCACACTCGGTGTATAATGCTGGATAAATGTCCCCCCGGGGAAACAACCGTGTATGATCTATCACTTTTGAGTGTACACATACACACTCGTACATATATTTCCCATCTTCTAAGAGGCACCCTTATTTTTGCAGAACTGTTCACCATGGGGAGAGATTTCGATGACGCCCTTGACTCTTAGCCAACTCCTTGAGGTCCTCCTCCTGACGCAAGTCTCTTTGCCTCCTCCCGAAGTTGCTCCTCGCGTTTTCTCTAGGTCAACAGAGACCAAACGTTGGCTCCCAGTCTTGGGCCTTCAGCTGCTGTTGTAGATAATGCATTGCTATTTGCGTGGCAATATCCAACCAAGCTCACATCGCCTTCCCTCCTTTTTTAATTAAGTCGAATGCCAACAGCCCAATGAAGTTTGCACTCCTGGATAAAAGGGCCGATCTGTGCCTAGCACAGCATTTGCCAAATGGTTCACTAGTCATTTCAGTACAAACAAATGGAGGAGGGTGTCAGTAAGTCTGCAAACACTGTTGACATTTAGCCTTTGTTTATGTTACTTTCCTTTTTGCTGCACATTTTTGGCTCAAAAAGCTACTCTCGGAATCGACAGTGGCTTCCTAGCAGAGAAGCCAAGCTTTCATCCGGGTACCAGTAGTGGGATTCAAATAAATTAACAACCGGTTCTCTGCCATAAGGACTCCTTCCAACAACCAGTTCACCAAACTACTCAGAAAGTTAACAACTAGTTCTCCCAAAGTGGTGCGAACCGGCTGAATCCCACCACTGCCGGGGACACTTGCAATATTAACTTCACCATTCTTTAACATTAATTACATTTTTTTTTGTTAGCGTGCAATGAGTCTTCCGACAAATATTAAAGTTAGAATGTTTGGCTATGGTCAAAGGCTCCCCTGCTTTTCCCAATTCAGAACTGGGAAGTTGACTGGAAAATCCAGCGATATTTTTTTTTTTGGCCCAGTTTCCAGAGACTGACACTCCTCTTTCATACAAAATAAGCAACCCTTAACATTGTCATTACTCTGTAGTTATTGAGAACGAGAGTAAGGGGCAAGAAGTAAGAATCGAGTTCCATCTCATCATAGTGTAAATGTAGGAGTTCATTTGTTAAACTCATTTGAACTGCAGAAGAAGGAACAATTACATAAAGGGAGGATCCACTCTTGTAGTAAATGATGGTGTTTTGATCAAAACTATTTCTGTACTTCCAGAGCATTCATTCAATGACAGTCTTTGTGCCTTCCACTTTCAAGCACATTCAAGCTGTAGTCTAGATAGAAGTGTAGCAACCCCATTGCATCCAGTTCTATGCACAGACAAAACAGCTTCTAGTACTCTTTTGTATGCCACTCAATTTGAAGACCATGCTCCAATGCAGAGGTGGATAAGAATATAGCGCATTAGGTGTAATCTGATTTCTTGGGGAATTATTATGACCAAAATATTCAATGTCTTAAGACTACGAACTCAAGCATCTATGTGTAATTCAAATTGCAGCTATAAGATAATGAAACTTTAGTTTTGGAAGTTTTTTTTTAAAGTTAAATGAGATTGTATTTCAGACAATTCAGCAACAATAATGTGCTTTTAGCATTTTAGATTATTATGCTATAGTCTTTCAAAGCACGACCAGGTCCAGTTCTTCAAAATATGGGACATATGATATCTCCATTCTAGGGGAGTCCAATCTTGGCAACCTTAAGACTTCTGGATCTCAACCATTCTGGGAGTTGAAGTCCACAGATCTTAAAAGTTGCCAAGGATGGGCACCCCTGGTCTAATCCAAGTGTACCAAAAACCGAGAAATGTTAGACTTTGATCCAATTCATTGTTCTTTTAGTTGCAATACAACTACAAGTATTTACAGTACTGTATTCAAACCATGGTTTTGTATAACTTATATTGTTGTCCTGCTTAAACCACAAATAGCATAAAGATGTAGACTCTAATCTAGCAGAAAACGATTCATGTGTAATTCTTATTGAAAGCAGTAGGGTATTCCGATATGTGGAGTGAGACTGGAATGGCAGTCATTCAACATTATAAAACAGTCCTATGTCATTGTTTTGATCCCAATTTTTATGTCATATATAGAGACCCCAATAACTTTTTTTTATAAAAAAAAATAAGAACAGCTATTTTGGATTTCCTTTTATTCTTGTAAAAATGTGTAATCTTGTTGCATTTCTGAATTGCTGCTTTTTTCCCCCCTTCCCCTTCTTGTTCCTAAATTATCATGTCACTTGGCACAAGTGTAAATTATACCTGTTGCTCTGTTAACTCTTTAAATCAAAGAGGAATTTCTATATATTTGTCAGTAGGAATTATAATGTGTGTTCACTATAACATGTAATTGCAGCAATACGAAATGAAAGGGTTTGTATATGTTCTGTAATGTAGGCATATGAGTTTAGAAGTATGGATTTCCATACAAGTGAAAAGTTTCCTTCCTTTTTAAAAGGTTATTTATTGTCATTTCTACTTCAGTTTGAACTAGTTTCAAATTTTGTAATACTTTAGGAGGGGGGAAAATGATTGTAGTTATCTTTTTTCATATTCTTTTGAGAAATGCTTCCAGTTTAATATGTTGAGTACTGGATTATTATTATTTTTTTTCCTTCGTCAAGAAATGACAGTGAAATTCAATGCATAACACACTGACGGCCACAGTTTAAAACCTGTGATTGAAGTGAAATGTGTAAACTTCTACTGGGTTATCATGTGCTTTGAAATAGAGTATTGTTGGAAGTAATTAGAAAATATATTAAGGTTTCTTGGTAATGAAGGCATGTAAGTTTTAATAATTGTTGCTTTCTGAATAAGTGTCACACTTTATCTTTAAATGTATATGGAGTTCCAAGTTAGGTCATTTCTGAATGGAATGTAAAACAATACTAAAAACAATGCTTCAATAATTTATCTTGGTGTTGCTAATAAAATTAAAAAGCTGTTAAACATTAGTATAGTTTGGACTCATTTTGTTAATTCATTCGACAGCTGAACTGCCAAAAAAACTGAAAGACAAAATCCGGCTTGAAGTGCTTATTTCTTTTCTTTTTCTTTTTTCTTTTAAACAGAAAACTGAGCAGAGCAACTGGTTGGGTTTTTCCCCCTCCCATCTTGCATAAAAGTTGCAAACCATTGTCTTCCTTTCTCCTTTTCTTTTCTTTCCTTTCCTTTCCCCTTTCCTTTCTCCTTTTCTTTTCTTTCCTTCCTTTCCTTCCTTCTTTTCCTTTCCCCTTTCCTTTCATTTCTCCTTTCCTTTCCTTTCTCCTTTCCTTTCCTTTCTCCTTTCCTTTCCTTTCTCCTTTCCTTTCCTTCCTTTTCCCCTTTCCTTTCTTTTCTCCTTTCCTTTCTCTTCCCCTTTCTTTTCCCCTTTCCTTCCTCTTTCCTTTCCTTTCCTTTCCTTTCCCCTTTCCTTTTCTTTCTCCTTTCCTTTCCTTTTTTCCCTTCCCCACAACTTAGTAACTTAATAATTGATGAAAGAAGCTTGTGTTTAAGTGGGCCTGAGAAAATGCCTTGGAGATGAACTCTACTTTCATGGCAAGACACCAAGCATAACTGAGCAGGACTTAAGAGTGCTGAAGATTCACGTGATGCCAGATAAAGAGGGAAGAGGCATATCAATTCTCCTTTTCTCCCCACTTATCTCTTTCAGACTTATCCCATTCTCTTTTCTGTTGGGTAAAATATATATTTTTTTTTTGAAAAAAAAAATCCTGGCTGTAGCAGGAGGTACAGTCCAGGCAGACAGAAGGCAGAAGTCTACTGCCGATTCCCCATTTCCAATTCATAGGAAATTTTAAGGGCACAATGTCAAACTTTTCAGGTTTAAATTTGGCAAAGGTAAAAGAACGTAATGGTGGCAGAGATATGAACCACAGGACCATTATGTTGATACTGATGGGAACTTGTAACTTGCCAGAAGACTTTAGCCTATACCTTTTATCAGCCTGAGAACTCTTTCAGTGGCTTATCTCCTAATCATATGTTTCTGTTCTCCTCCCCTTCAATCTCTTACTTAATGCTGTCAGTTTTGAATAACATATTGGTAGGTTATTTTTTTTTAATACCATCCAAACACCATGAGTCAGGACCTGACATTTAAGTGTTATGTGTCATACTGAGAAAAATCTGTAGTTCGCCAGTTGAACAATTATATTATTTTGGAATGCTTGGAAATATAATACAGCATTTGTGAGATAACATTTACCCAGACTCAGTATGAGATTGTTCCCCCCTCTCCCTCTCTTTCCCTCCCTCCCTACCTCCTCTCTCTCCCTTTCTCCTCCTTCTCTCTATTTCTTTCTGTCTCTTTCTCTGTCTCTCTGTTTCTGCCACTCTCTCTCTCTTCCCCCCTCCCTCCTTCCCTTCTCTCTTTCTCCCTCTCTCCTTCTCTCTGTCTCTGTCTCTTTCTCTCTTCTTCCTCTCTCTCTCCTTCTTTTCTCTGTCTGTCTGTCTGTCTGTCTGTTTCTCTCTCTCTCTCTCTCTCTCTCTCGTGCACACACACACACACGCACACACACCGCTTCCCCTGGATAGCAATCCTTTTAAACAACAACATCCCCAAAGCTGAAAAAAAAAAGTCAGAAGTTTGACGCTGTAAATAACATCTTCACTCCTCAATCGGAGACGCTGTATTTTATTGGTTGTAAGAATGACAAGATTATATCCCAGCTGCACAATGGAATATTTGTGTATTGGAGTTCTACTTAATCACATCTGATGCTATAACAATGCAGCTGAAATCAGAACACTGGGTCATGAAAGCTATGTCACTATTGTAAAAGGATCTGATTTTGCTTTTGAAACTAACCCAGAACATATTTCTGTGGGTTTTTTGTCAGTTACATATCAGCTGTAAGTGAGCCACATATAGATTTGGTGACATTTTGTTTAAAGATTATTTCCTTAACAATTTTTTTTTAACATGAAGAATAGAGCGCTTCTCAGGCTGTTGATAAGTATTGCTTTGACAAATGGAAGTCATTGATTTTCCAACTTAACAGCTTGCAGTGGTTTTGAATGCACATTCTAAATTACTTCTTAAAGTAAAGATAGCTGATTCATGATGGGAAAAAAAATCCCGAAATATCTTTCTAAAGACCTTCACTTATATCACCCCCCAAAAAACACACCTCAAACAACCCATAAATTAAAAAAAAAATGAATTCTTTCCAATTGAGGAGTTCAAAGGCAATCACAAATATGTATACTCTTTCATGACACACTAGTTCATTCTAACCAAAGGTTTTACCCAACTGTTGGTTTTGCATGCTAATTTACGTAGGCTGAAACATTGGATTGCTTGCAGTAGAATGTCAATACAATGAACTATTAGAACTGGGTAATAAGTTTGTAAATTTATGGTGGTTTGGTCTTCCGTTTTTTGAAGAACATCTCCCCTTGCCAGGAAATTGCTTTTAGAATTAGGAGCTGGGTATTTAGATGTGGGGGGTGGAAGATTTTTTACCAGACAGAGGAGAGATAAAACAATTCTCACCTACCTGCACATGGAGGTCCATTCATTTAATCCAGAGGATTATAATACACTTGTCTTGTCCTAGACATTTCCATAAGCAGGGGGGGGGGAGAGAAACCCCAACATATTGCAGGATTAGCTCAGACAATCGGAATTTTGAATGCCAAAATGGAGCAGAAATAAGTAGTGCTTGATAACCGTAGAACCCCTTGAAAACAAGAAACATCTAGCAAATTCATTGTGAAATAAATCATAAAGCTGACAATCCAAATTCTCAACACCACCCTGGAACTGAAATTAATTAAGGTGCACTGGAATTTTGAATCCTTTTATTGTTCTCATATTTTGGCCAGGGTTGAATGTGTTCAGATGACATCCATTCAGGCCGGAAGCAATGTTCAGTAACCTCAACAAACATTACTTTAGAATAGCTGCTTAAGATTTAATTTAATTCCATTATTGTATTAATGTTTCTAGATGTTGAGACTTTGGAAAGAGTGTGCAGACAAGAGCAACAAAGATGATTAGGGGACTGGAGGCCAAAACTGTTCCAATATCTCAGGGGCTGACACAAAGAAGTGGGAGTCAAACTATTCTTCAAAGCACTTGAAGGGAAGACAAGAAGCGATGGGTGGAAACTAATCAAGGAGAGAAGCAACTTAGAACTAAGGAGAAATTTCCTGACAGTTAGAACAATTAATCAGTGGAACAGCTTGCCTCCAGAAGTTGTGAATGCTCCAACACTGGACGTTTTTAAGAAGATGTTGGATAACCATTTGTCTGAAGTGGTGTAGGGTTTCCTGACTAAGCAGGTGGTTGGACTAGAAGACCTCTAAGGTTTCTTTCAACTCTGTTATTCTATTCTGGTCTGGTCAGTTCTATCGTGGCACGACAAAACCACAGTAGACTAAAGCGCGCCCGACGAAAGCGCATACGTGACGTCATCAGCAGCACGACAAATAAAATTAAAAATAAACTAAATTAAAATTAAATTAAAGCAAGCCGATTCACATAAAGGTAAGGGTTAGGTTTAGGGTTAGGGTTAGGTTAAGGGTTAGGTTTAGGTTTAGGGTTACGTTAAGCGTTAGGGTTAGGTTTAGGGTTAGGTTTAGGGTTAGCGTTAGGTTTAGCGTTAGGTTAAGGGTTAGGTTTAGGGTTAGGTTTAGGGTTAGGTTAAGGGTTAGGCTTAGGGTTAGGTTTAGGGTTAGGTTTGGGGGGTTAGGTTTAGATTTACGCATTAATTTTAAGTTTACCACTCACAGCGTGCTGTTTTCGTCGCGCTGTGATGATATCACGTACGCACTTTCGTCGAGCGCGCTTTAGTCCACCGTGGTTTTGTGGTGGAACCCTATTCTATTCCCATGGGAATTTCTTTTCCATATGTATTTTCAATCTAATATTTTAACTGGATGAGGTACAGATGGATTTATTCTTGAAACAGTGTGATATCGTATCTCTCTTCACAAGGCTTCCTGTTAAATAAAACTCCTTTTTTTTCAGGAGTAGGATATTTCAAATACACAGAGAAAATTTTCCAGCCGGTTTGAAGACATTTAAGGCATTTCAGAAAAACACAGGCTAATCAGAACACTTGCACCACTCCAAATACATGCACTATGTTGACCAGAAGTCACTGTGTTGCCCTTGAGCACTCATGGGCACAAGACCTCTGCTACAGTCACTGACCTTTAATTCAGCAAAGTTGCAAACTTTAAATCACTCACAGGTCTCTGTAAAAACTGAAAAATTAGGAGGAAGAAAAGGGAAATTGATCAATCGCTTTGGTCAAAGTGCCTTTACCCTTCTTTTTCTATGCAAGATTAATGGACTTCACCTCCCTGCGTGGTTAACCCTTTGTGTAAGAATACAACTTCCTTTCTGATGGAAGCTGATTTGTAGCAAACATATAAAGTTCTGCATTCCATTCTTATTTCTTCGACTTCAACTTTGGAACCCATCTATGTTTAAAGGAAAGAGTGCACTGTTTTCCATCCTTAAAGGTAAAGCTTTCCCCTGTCCAATCTTGTCCGATGCTAGCGGGCGATGCTCACCTCCATTTCTTAACTGAAGAACCCCTAGCATTGTCCGAAGATGTTCTGTGGTCATGTAGACAGCGTGACTATATTTGCCGAAGTGCAAAGAACACCGTTAACTTTCCCATCAAAGTGGTACCTATTTATCTACTTGCACTGGCGTGCTTTTGAATTGCTAGGTGGACAAGAGCTGGGCAAGAATGGGAGCTCACCCTGTTGCATAGCACACAGGTCTCCAAGCTCAGTGTCTTTAACCACTGAGTAATCGTGCCCCTTTTCCCCCTTCTTGGCTATATGATTATCTTTTTAATCTCTTCTATTTGAAAGGTTGTTTTTTTTTTTCTTTTAACAGAATAAAGAGTTTCTCAACAATGGACAATCCATACATTCTTGGTGAATTTAAGTATGATAAGTTAAGTTGACGTCCATCACCTTCTATTTTGTTTATGTTGCATTATTTCAGATTTTTTTAAAAAATAACATATTTCAAGCAATTTTAGGCATATGTTGACAATATACTAATTTCCAAAATGTGGAATCACATCAAAGGCAGCAATTAATAAGAGCAAAATAAAATATTCCGTTCATACATCTATTTGAGTTAAACCCCATTTAAAGACCGATTTTTGACCGATTTTCAGATTTTTTAAAAAAAAAAGATATTTCAAGATATTTAAAAAAAAAATATTTCAAGCAATTTTAGGCATATGTTGACAATATACTAATTTCCAAATTGTGGAATCACATCAAAGGCAGCAATTAATAACAGCAAAATAAAATATTCCGTTCATACCATCTATTCGAGTTAAACCCCATTTAAAGACCGAGTATTATTCAATTCTATTTCTATAAATTGTACATGATAAGGGAAAAAGTAGGACACAAATATCCTAGATTTTAATTAATTAATGAATGCATTCCTCAGACCAAGTATGTTAGGATACCCTGGATCATTTTGCTTTTTTCATTTTTGCTTTGTGTTTTTTCCCCACTAAAGGGCCAGTGTACGTATTACAGTGAGTGATTTTAATGAGCATAAGTGTAACCCAGTGGTGGGATTCAAATACTTTAACAACCGGTTCTCTGCCCTAATAACCAGCCAGGTAGGCGGGTCTTGGTGGTCATGTGATTGTATGGGTGTGGCCAACTCAACGTCACTCAGGTCGCCTTAACTGCTACAATGTAGTAAGGGTTAACCGGAGAGGCAGTTTCTGTAAGCAGGGCAATAAAGATTAGGCTAGAAACAACACCAGAATGTTTCCTTCCTGCCTTCCTTACAGGATTAGCCCTGTAAAGTGGGGAAAAAACAAAATAAGATTTCTTCCAATAACCGGTTCTCTGAATTGCTTAGAAAGTGAACAACTGGTTCTCCCAAATAGGTGCGAACTGGCTGAATCCCACCACTGGTGTGACCCAAGTAAATGGGAATTGCGAACTTAATTGACAGGATATGGTTACTCCAACCATGATTAAGGGTGTGAACCAGCATTTTGGGTGTCGCACATGGTATTAAGTTTTGCAGTGAAATTTCACACATCTTCTGGAAGGTGCAACGAGGCAAAATTGAAACAGCTGCAAATCATTCGTTGTTTGTGATCCCAAACGGTAAGTAGCCAGCCTTTCTCACCTTGTGATATTTCTAGTCTGCCTGTATTATTAGCTGCCTGTATAAATCTCACAGGTTTTTTTTTTTTATTATTCTATTGTTCTTGCTTTCTAGCGAACCCCAATCTGAAAAGGTCCAATGAGATGATTCCTTGAGCTTCTTGCATTGGGATAATTTTCAGACTCCTGGAGAAAAGATTGGACAAGGGGAAGGCAAGGATACTCCTAAACCGTTCTTGAGCATCACGTCATGAAATATGCAAGACTGGAAAATTTCATTGAAATTCTGTTCTTCTTTGAAGGAAGTTTTGAAAGCAAATAGTCTTTCGCGATCTTGTTTGAGAACGGGAAGGGAAAATAATTCATGAAATTCTGGGTGGCACCACTTCAAACATATACTACTCCTAGATTCTATAACAAATACTTTGCTTATTCCAAGCATCGACTTCAAAGGAAGATTTCCCCCCCCCTCCTCATATAAGACAGGGACATCTTAGATTTGTTAAGAAGGATGAAAAAGAAGCAGATGATTGCTGTTGTTTTTCCCTGTGGTCAGAATGCAATGTCTTAAATTCAGATTTTCCTTGTTGTTTGGACTACGTAGCTTTATAAAATGGATTTCTAGTAAGACTGTTTATTTGCCAAGCTGCTACTCCAATGTTACTCTATTATTTAACTAATGGAGATAACTAAGAGTAGGGATATGCTGAGAGATGCAGCCATCTTTAGGATAAAGATCTGGGATATTTCGTTTGGATGGTGTTTTTCTGCTAGTTTTACTGAAACAGGAACTTACAGGAGCTTCTTCTATATAGGTAGCCCTTGAGTTATGACCACAATCAAGCCCAAAATTTACATTGTCAAGTGAAACATTTGTTAAGTGACTGCCCCAATTTACGACTTTTGTTACCTTCACATGTTAAGTGAAACATTGCATTTGTTCACTTAGTAACATGGTTGTTAAGTGAATCTGGCTTCCGCATTGACTTTGCTCATTAGGAGGTCACAAAAAAGGGATCACATAACCCCGGGACACTGCGACTGTCATAAATATGAACCAGTTGCGAATTCCGATCACTTGTCGATGAGGGATGCTGCAACAGCTGTAGGTGTGAAAAATGGTCATAAGTCACTTTTTTTCATTGGCCATTGTAATTTTGAACAGTCACTCAATGAACTGTTGTAAGTCAAGGATGACCTGTAGATGCTCATCCTCAAAACTGTACATCAAGGCAAGAGGCCGCCCGACATTTTTGCCTCCCCCACTGGTTATATTCTCACCATCAGCTCCCCTTCTCTTTGTTTGGGGATTTTTTTTTCCTGATTTTAATCAGAATTATTTACAAGATAATGGCCCATTGGTTATAGAAAGACAGATGCTGTCTTTGGGGAATTTGGAGCTTTATGCTATGTGCCTTGTACTGTCATTGTGGTTTACAGATGGGATCACAGTAGTACTGGCGCAGTCTCTTTTAGAAAGAAATGTAGGGATTTTTCAGAAGGGTTTGGGGGGGGGAATTGAGTAAACTGAAAAGATAACAGAGCCTGTCGAGAAACTTGGAATGTGTAGGAAACAGGAGTTCAGAATGGAATGGAATGGAATGGAATGGAATGGAATGGAAGGGAAGGGAAGGGAAGGGAAGGGAAGAGAAGAGAAGAGAAGAGAAGAGAAGAGAAGAGAAGAGAAGAGAAGAGAAGAGAAGAGAAGAGAAGAGAAGAGAAAATAGAATAGAATAGAATAGAATAGAATAGAATTCTTTATTGGCCAAGTGTGATTGGACACACAAGGAATTTGTCTTTGGTGCAGATGCTCTGAGTGTACATAAAAAGACAAGATACATTCATCAAGAATCATAAGGTACAAACACTTAACGATAGTCATCGGGTACAAATAAGCAATCAGGAAACAACCAATATCAATATAAATCATAAGGATACAAGCAACAAAGTTACGGTCCTGCAGTCACAAGTGGGAGGAGATGGGTGATAGGAACGAAGAGAAGACTAATAGTAATGCAGCCTTAGTGAATAGTTTGCCATTGTTGAGGGAATTATTTGTTTAACAAAGTGATGCCGTTCGGGGGGGGGGGGGACTGTTCTTGTGTTTAGTTGTCTTGGTGTGCAATGCTCTATAGCATGTTTTGAGGGTAGGGGTGACACAATTTATGTCCAGGAGCCGAGGGGTCTGTAGATATTTTCACAGCCCTCTTTTTGACTCGTGCAGTGTGCAGGTCCTCAATGGAAAGCAGGTTGGTAGCAATTGTTTTTTCTGCAGTTCTAATTATCCTCCGAAGTCTGTTTCTGTCTTGTTGGGTTGCAGAACCAAAGCAGACAGTTATAGAGGTGCAGATGACAACCTATGCTTCTTAATCAGCAAGTTCTGACCAGTTCTGGAGAACCAATAGTGGAAATTTTGAGTTATTCAGAGAACCGATAAATACCACCTCTGACTGCCCCCCCCACCTATTCTCTGCCTCCCGAGTCCCAGCTGATTGGGAGGAAATGGGGATTTTGCAGTATCCTTCCCCTGCCGTGCCCACCAAGCCACACCCACAGAACTGGTAGTAAAAAACGTTGAATCCCACCACTGTTCTTAATGCTTCTTAATGCCTATTACATAATAATATTTAATATTATCATACGTATGGAAGAGACTTAATGACATTTCTGGGATGTAGGAAAGAAACTGGCGATCCATTAGACAAAGTAAGGTAAGAGCTGGCAGTTATGGCTTTTGAATTCAAGAAGCGGTGCTTAATGCAAGACACACTCTTTGTCGGTTGTGAGGAGTTTGAAGTGAAGACGACGTACATCATGCAAAACAGTGTCAACGTTTTTAATTACAGGTCAAAAGCTAATAAGTAATTCAAGGTCCGGGGTCTGCGGTTAAGAAGCTGAGACCCAAGGCTTCTAGTGGTGTTGTTTTGATGCTGTTTCACAGCCAACTCAGCTGTTTAACAACTCAGAGAGCAATGCAGCCATAGGGAATCTGAAATCCATCCTCTTTCAGTGAGCCCATGCGTTTGCCCTCAGACGTTGGTGCTTTCGGTGCCCTAGGTGAGATGTGCTTCTCCATCTGAAAACGTCTTTTCAGCCACGGTGGCGCAGTGGTGAGAGTGCAGTATTGCAGGCTGTGTCTGCTGCCTGCCAGCTGCCTGCAATTTGGCAGTTCGAATCTCACGAGGCTCACGGTGGCATAGTGGTTAGAGTGCAGTACTTCAGGCTACTTCTACTGATCACCTCCAGTTTGGTAGATCAAATCTCACCAGGCTCAAGGTTGACTCAGCCTTCCATCCTTCCGAGGTGGGTAAAATGGGGACCCAGATTGTTGCGGGCAATAGGCTGACTCTGTAAACTGCTTAGAGAGGGCTGCAAAAGCACTGTGAAGTGGTATATAAGTCTAAGGACTATTGCTATTGTTCAGGAAGCATTATCCATAGCCTATAGGAGTGTTTCTACTACTGCTACGCCTGGGAAATTTCAAATAGGGGAAGACAAAAGTATTTATCCTTGAGGCTAAAGTCTCATTTGCCACTCAGTGGACTTTGGGTATTAAGCCTGGGTTCCCAGTGATGTGGTAACAGAAGACCAGCCAATGGTTGTCCGATCTCTTTTTAAACCTCCAGTGGTGCAGCATCACATCTTCTGGAGGCCAGATGTGTTCCACTGATTAACTGTTCTAACTGTAAAGCGGTATATAAAGCACTGTAAAGCTGTATATAAGTCTAAGTGCTATTGCTATCTTTCTGAGCCACTTTGCATGTCCAACCAGCCAGATATTTAATCGCCTAACAATTCCAAAAGGGAGACTGTGGCTCAGTGGCTAAGATGCTGAGCTTGTCGATCAGAAAGGTCGGCAGTTCAGCAGTTCGAATCCCTAGTGCCGTGTAACGGAGTGAGCTCCCATTACTTGTCCCAGCTTTTGCCCATCTAGCAGTTCAAAAGCATGTAAAAATGCAAGTAGAAAAATAGGAACCACCTTTGGTGGGAAGGTAATAGTGTTCCGTGCACCTTTGGCATTTAGTCATGCCGGCCACATGACTATGGAGATGTCTTCAGGCAGCGCTGGCTGTTCTGCTTTGAAACGGAGATGAGTACCACCCCCTAGAGTCGGGAATGACTAGCACGCATGTGTGAGGGGAACCTTTACCTTTATCTAGTTGGTTCAGTGGGGGAGAGAGGAGTTGAATCAGTCTTGTAATTCTTGAAAGAGCATGAGCTAAGGAGAAGTGGTTGAATGTTATTTTCAACATGATTCAGCTTAAGGTGGCACTTCCAAAAGAAGATTAGGTTAGATTGGTGGCATCTAATGCTTTTGGACCTTGGTCCTATTGTCTTAGCTTCTGCCTCTAACAGTGAGACATCTAAACCTGGTAGAGAGAAATCCTTGAAGGTCCTAAATAATCATTTCTTCTGTGACCAATTACTTCTTGTCAGGAAAGGTGGACTTAGTCCCTCCTCCATGGGTGGGATTGTAGTTCCCACTTTCAGAGGTCAACAGCTGGAATTTTAGACCTTTATCCTTGTCATTCTCTTCAAGCCAGACTTTTCCTGTTAAAACTTGTTTAAATTATAAACTAGCAGTTAAAAAAAGAGAGAGAGATCATGTGTGTTTCCCATTGAACAGGTTCTTTAGGCTATTATGATAATTAAAAACATATGGTGCCTACATGAGTTAGGGAGAAACCGCAGATGTACAAATTAGCTATTATATAAGGTTCTCTTTTTGTGCCCTAAAGAGAAAGAGAATCAAGCCCCTGAAGTTTAAAATACCTTTCTTTCTTTCTTTCTTTCTTTCTTTCTTTCTTTCTTTCTTTCTTTCTTCCTTTCTTTCTTTCTTTCTTTCTTTCTTTCTTTCTCTCCCTTCCCGCCTTCCTTCCTTCCTCTGTCTGTCTGTCTTTCTCTCTTTCTTTTCTTTCCTTCCTTCCTTCCTTTCTCAGTCTCCCTTCCTTCCTTCCTTTCTTTCTCTTTTCCTTCCTTCCTTCCTTTCTTCCTTCCTTCCTTCCTTCCTTCCTGTCTCTCTCTTCCTTCCTTCATTTCTTCCTTTCTTTTTCTCTCTTCTTTCTTTCTTTCTTTCTTTCTCTCTCTTTCTTTCTCTTCCTTCCTCTTTCTTTCTTTCTTTCTTTCTTTCTTTCCCTTCCTTCCTTCCTCTATCTGTCTGTCTGTCTGTCTTTCTTTTCTTTCCTTCCTTCCTTCCTTTCTCAGTCTCCCTTCCTTCCTTCCTCCCTTCCTTCTTTTCTTTCTCTTTCTCTCTTTTCCTTCCTTCCTTCCTTCCTTCCTTCCTTCCTTCCTGTCTCTCTCTCTTCCTTCCTTTCTTTCTCTCTCTTTCTTTCTCTTTTTTCTCTTCCTTTCTCTTTCTTTCTTTCTTTCTTTCCCTTCCTTCCTTCCTTTCCTTCTCTCTCTCTCTTTCTTTTTCTCTCTTTTTCTCTCTCTCTTTCTTTTTCTTTCCCTTCCTTCCTCTTTCTTTCTTTCTTTCTCTTTTACACTCTTTCTTTCTTATCTCTTTTTACCTTCCTTCCTTCCTTCCTTCCTTCCTTCCTTCCTTCCTTCCTTCCTTCCTTCATTCTTTTTCTCACACCCCAGAAGGACTACAATATTTGGAAAGGATGGTGTAAACCTTTTTTTCATCTTCCTTCAAGTTTATTGGTGTCTACAAAGCCTTTTGCATTTTTTATGATGGTTCTCTGCAGAGACAATGAAGGTTCTATTTATTAAATATTGAATTCAAACTGAAATTGGACCGATGTAACCAAAGAATATGTCTTGGCAATCTATTTTTTTTCTTTTTAAGTGGCATGTATACTAGTATTGATTATGCTGCAAATAGTCATTTGTTTTAATTTTAAAAAATGCAGAATTGATTTGGAGAAGGTGATAAATACCTCTAATAAAAAAAATCAAAATGGGGATTTATAATGATTCTTTCTTAAGTCAATGCTTTAGCTGGGCTTAATGGAAAATAAAAGTAGATACATTCAGAAGTAGCGAGAGCTAACAATTCTGGTAATCATAAAAAATATTTTTTTTAAAAAAAAATGCTACCTTTCAAGTTATTTGCCACCTTTGCTTTTCAGATTTAAAAATGTATACATGAAATCCAAATAATGCTTGTGATGTTCAGGCTTATTTCTGCAATTCTAAATCTAAAATTTTGCATTTTTGTTGCTGAGATATTTGCTTTGCCATTTCTTTATGGCAGATGCTTTTCCACTCATGTCTCCATTTCAGTGTTTCTACCAAACATAGAAATCCAGTTCCTTATTAGCTGTGTGTGTATGTGTGTTGTACGTTTTAAATTGCATTTTTGAAAGCAGGATCTGTCTAATTGCTTTTTCCCCCATTCTGGGACTATTTTGGGCTCTGGAATGGGATGGGAAAAAAAATACTTAAATATATTATTTAGTGTAATAATTATTAATTTTATTATTAATAAGACCTAATTACTTGTATTGTGAATTATTCATTTTGTTATTAATAGGAAATAATTAATTATATTATAAATTATTAATAATTATCCAGTCATGATTTTAATTACACTGCAGATCCATATAAGATGTGGATAAGATCTATTTGAAGTGACATCCAAAGCGGCGTTTAAAACTGTGTAGCTGGAATTGCTATAAAGGGCTTTTGCCCATTCAGAAATATATGAGGTGTCACAAAGTGGATTGCACAATTTTTTTCACATTGAGCCTTTACAAATACGGGGAGCCAGCGCAGTGGTTAAGGCGTCAGTTTAGAAACCAGGACACTGGGAGTTCTAGTCCCACCTTGGGCGCAAAGCCAGCTGGGTGACCTTGGGCCAGTCCATCTCTCTCAACCCTGCAAAGAAGGCGATGGAAATCACTAACAAAAAAATCTAATCTAGAAAACTGCAGAGACTGTCACCACTGACAATGACTTGAAGGCATTTTAAAACACTATTTCTTTTTATAATGCACAAATAAGGACTGAAATATGATATGAGGTGTTGATGAGATTCTCAGTCAAGTTTCCTGAGAGCCACGTTCGGGAGAGCGAAGAATCTGCCCAGTTCAGAGAACCTGCAAATCACATCCCTGGCTGGCCCCGCCCACCCT
Organism: Thamnophis sirtalis; assembly: GCF_051295495.1. NCBI lineage: Eukaryota > Metazoa > Chordata > Lepidosauria > Squamata > Natricidae > Thamnophis > Thamnophis sirtalis. The sequence goes on along the minus strand of NW_028261394.1, from coordinate 39,301,294 downwards.
GCCCCACCACTCACGGTCCACATGTGGTCCGTTTGGGATGCTGAGCCGAGGTGGCGCAGTGGTTAGAGTGCAGTACTGCAGCCACTTCAGCTGACTGCTATCTGCAGTTCGGCGGTTCAAATCTCACCGGCTCAAGGTTGACTCAGCCTTCCATCCTTCCGAGGTGGGTAAAATGAGGACCCGGATTGTTGGGGGCAATATGCTGACTCTGTAAACTGCTTAGAGAGGGCTGAAAGCCCTATGAAGTGGTATATAAGTCTAACTGCTATTGCTATTGCTATGCCAGGTAAGTACAAGGCCCATGTGGAGGCTCAGGAACGGTGAAAAACCTATTTCCATCTTCTGGAGCCTGGGGAGGCTGTTTTCATCCTCCCGGAGGATCGAGGAAAATTGCTGGAGCCAGAGGAGGGTGAAAATGCCCCCCCACTGTGGTGCAAGAGGCCGACTAGGCCATGCCCACCCAGCAAACTTGCAGAAAACCAATTGCTAAAATTTTTAAAGCCTACCCCTGGCCAGATCTGGCCCACAGGGTACTTAGATCTGGCTCACGGGCCCACCCTGGAAACTGTGAGGGACTGGCACCCAGTGCCTCTGCCAGCGAAAATGGAGCTTGCTCTCCCAACTTCTATTTTCGTTGGCAGAGGGTTGCAGGAGGCCGTCACAGCCGAAACAGAGCTTGGGAGCCCGTCTTCACTGGCAGAGTGCTCGAGTCGTCACAGCCACCCCCCCCCCTACAAAAGTGACATTGAGCTGGCCACACCCACCCTGGCCACATCCCCATCACCCCAAGGTCAAACACAACCCTGATGTGGCCCTCAGTGAAATCACGTTTTACACCCTGGCTGTACATTAATTCTGCCAGTCCTTGTTTCTCTTTCAGCCTCCTAATACACCATTTCTGCTTTGCGGGATCCATGATTTTGATTCTAATCCTATAGTACTCACCAATCGAGTTGGCTGTTAGAAGCCCCAATATGTTTGTCCCCAATTGTGATGCCCGTTCCGTTTTGACTGTCTTTTTATTAAGGTTAGAAAACATGTTGGTGTGCCAGGGAATATAAATCTCTTAGACTAGCAATTACTTAACAGGACTGTCTTGATGGGGACCAAGATGATTTGATTGTTCAAAAATGTGGCTTTAACCCTGAGGAGACTTCTCCAAAAAAAAAAAGCAGGAAGAGTTGCTTGATGTTTTTATTTTTAAAAAAAATATATTTTTATTCTTTTTAAACAAAACAACACATACAAAACAAAGCAAGAGAGGAAAAAAAGAACAACTTTCCTCCATTTCCTCAAGCATGTCGTTTGGTTACAAGTTTTTGTGCATCAATTCTTAAATTTAGGATTAACATCACTGGTTTACATTATACATAGCAAAATGTTTCGCTGTCATTGAGCATTATACACTTAGATTACCATTAATATCATTTCATTTGTAACAGTCCTTATTTCCTTAAATTCATAATTATCTATCAAATAACAATAAGTCTTTGAACTATTATAGTATCACCTATCCCTAAAGAGAAAAAGCGAAGATTGGGACAAAGAATTCCCATTGGTTTATAATAAAACATTCATATTTTCAATTGACTATAATGTCTCCAATCGTCCAGACTTCCAAGAATGGTTTCCCATTATTTTGATGTTTGTATTTTGAGGCACAAATAAAAGGAGGAGCTGAATGACCAACAACTAATGATACTGCAGAATAGAGTGGGCAGTTTTTTAAAAAAACTGGTAACAAGAATTCAGTTTAAAAAGTAGATTGCCAGGATAAAGTCCTTATTCCAGTGATGGGATTCAATTAATTTAACAACCGGTTCTCTGCCCTAATGACCAGCTGGGTAGGCATGGCTTGGTGATCATGTGACCAGGTGGGCATGACCAACTCAATGGCACTCACGTCAACGGGCGCTTCACTTTAGCTGTTACAATGTACTAAGGTTTAACCAGAGAGGCAGTTTCTGTAAGCAGGGCAATAAAGATTAGGCTAGAAACAATGCCAGAATGTTTCCTTCCTTCCTGCCTTCCTTACAGGATTAGCCCTGTAAAGTGGGAAAAAAAACAAAATGAGATTTCTTCCAACAACCGGTTCTCCGAACTGCGTAGAAAGTTAACAACTGGTTCTCCCGAATAGGTGAGGAACCATCTGAATCCCACCACTGCCTTATTCTCATCCTACTCCCTTTTATAAATAGCACAACTGGCTATTTTTCCTGCAAAATATGGACAACTTGTGTATTTTCTTTCATCTCTGTTTCATAGTCCTAGATCTGGGGTCCAATAAACCATTTACATTTCAAGATTCAGGAGGGAAGGAAAGACTTCACAATATATTTAAGGAATCAGAATAACAAAATAGAGCTGGAAAGGACCTTGTGGGGGGGTGTCTTCTAGTCTAATTCCCTACTCAAGCAGGAGACCCTATACCATTTCAGAAAAGCAGCTTTCCTTAAAAGCCTCTAGTGATGGAGCAAGCACCACTTCTAAAGGCAAGTCGTTCTACTGGTTGATTGTTCTCACTGTTAGGAACTGTCTCCTTAGTTCTAGGTTGGATCTCTCTTTGATTAGTTTCCATCCATTGTGTCCTGACCTAGGCTTCCTGAGAAAGCATAAATCACAATCTTAGTCCCAAACACCTTCTTTTATTTATATGGTTGTGAATTATGGTCATTCAGAGCCCGTAATGATTCACAAACAATCTGTGAAGATTCCGAAAGGCGTTTGTTCCTGTTGCCACAATCTTTCAAGGTAATGTTGATAAGCACCCACCTTTATCTCCCTTGCCAGAGACCTAATTGCCATTTAGCTTTGCAAGGCCAAATGCAACACAGAGTCAAAATGGATTTCTCAGAGTTTAAACCGACTAGATGAACTAATTGCTTCCTTCAAAGGCTCACATCCTCTTTTATGTCTTATGGGAGGGGCCAATGACCTCCAAGCCTTACTCCCAAGTTACCCCATTGTTCTTAATTGTTTTTGCCTTCTGGCAGCTCTGCGCATGTGCAAACTGGGAACAGGCTCACACTGTTCTTCTGCTTCGCTGATATCAGGCTTTGGAGCCTCCAGAGGCCACACATAACTACCAGATGGCCTTGGCCCCCTCTCCGCCTCCAACACAGAGCCCTCATCCAAGCCTTACCTATGCTCCAGGACTGGCCCATGTTCCTCCCCAACTTCCTCACTGTCCGACTCTGTTGCCGGCTTCGCCGACGGACCACAACACATTGTTTCTTGTTTTGCCTTCAGGTGTTTGGAGAATTGGCTGATCCCCCTCTTCCTTGCGGCAGCCCCTCAAATATTGGAACAGTACTATAACTCAATGCAGTATTCCAAGTAAGGTCCCCCAGAAGATTGAAAAATAGTTTTAAAAAACAAGGAACCAAATGGTTTAAAAAAACAAGAAACCAAACATAAATCAGTTTTCTGAAAACTTTTAATACTAGCGGGTGTTTCTCGGAGTTGCAGGCGAAGGCATTGGGTGATCTCCAGGTTGATTTTGAGATGTCATGACACTTCATTAGCTTGTCATTCCTTGAACGCGTCCCTCTCCCTCATTCTCACTTCTTAACTTCCTGAGAAATATATTTGCGGGGGAGAAAAGGCTCCGGTTGAACCTCTGATAAACCGTGAGCACAGTGATCAGGAAAGCCTTTGGTATTTTTTTTCCCTTTCCTTTTATTTCGAGAGTGATAACAAGCTTGCCGTGTTATTTCACATGTAGGCATTACCACTTTAACTTTTTACCGAGGTAAAATAGTACCTTGTCACTCAGTGCAAGTACCAATCACAAAATGAATTAATTGTAATAACTGTTGTCAACCGAACAAAAGATTTGTTGCTTTCCTAAGCAGTTTTAACTGCCACTGATAACTATATACAGAGGTTCCCTTTGGTTTTATTCACTGTACGGAGGCAGAACATAATTTCTTCTGCCTTTCTCTGCAGTTCATTGTTAAGTGATTAGAACTGGATGTAAAGCGCTGCATTTTTTTTTTAAAAAAAAAACCCATATAATTAATTAGAACCTTTCCTCTTTGTTTAGGCAATACTTCCTCAAAAATACTCCAAGCATTTTAACCAGTTAATTGTAACTCTTTTATTCCATGATGGAGTCCTTAAACAGAAATAATTTAAGGCAGGAATCTTTTGGGGAAGGAGGAAAACAGATGCACAAGCACAAGTGCATACGCTTCCAACGCGTGGATTTAAAATTTTGATTTGTCCTTATATCAGAACTCGACACAGGGTAGAGAATGGCACAAAGGCCGGATGGGAAATGAAACTATTCTCTTTTTCTGCTTTTTTTTTTAAAGTCACACTTCAAAAAAAGAAAGAAAGAAAGAATGAAAGAAAAAAAGCACATTATAAAGAGTTTCCAAAGGTTATTTTTCAGCGAAGGGAGGGGAAGGTTTTAAAAACCACATATGTCGAAGAGCAGATTGTGATGGGAAATCAAAGACCCCCCAAGACAACGTTCCCCCCAAATTTGACAGTCAAACAATGTATGGAATAGCAACTTTGCCATAGGTTGCTGAGTTTGGGTAGAAAACCCCAAATAATAATAAATAGGTTAACCTCCTTTAAAAAAAAAACTTTGCTTTAAAACAAACAAATAGAAGGAGGGGAAAAAAATCAGATTGACAATTGTAGTCCACCCCCTCGGGTGATTTTATTATATCACTGCCCTCCTGCCTGCAGCTTTTGGCTCCCCCATTAAAGAATGAAAGAAACAAAGACACAAAAGTGTGTGTGTGTGTGTGTGTGTCCCTTTGGCCACAAAGACCTTGGCTGCTTCTGTTCTTAATTATTTTAATTATCATCAGTGGAAGGAGGGATTTGTCTCTCTGGATTAAGTAAGGCATCCCTTTTCATTTAGACTCAACTAGTTTGCTAATTGGTCAGAGCTTTCCGCCTATTGCAGCTTTCTCAGATCTGAGATTCTCCCACAGGCCGAGGGGCTGCGGTGACTGCGTTGTCTGGGGATTCTGGGAACTGTAGTCCCACCAGTTCTGGAGGGCATCTATAGTAAAAAGGATTGGCACACATCATAGCTACATAACGTTGGAGAAAAGTAAGGAAGGGGAGGATTCTTGAGCAGCATTACAGAGTTGGAAGGGAGCTTGAAGGTCTTCTAGTCCAACCCCCTGCTCAAGCAGGAAACCCTCGACCAGTGGTAGTCAATCTTTTTCTACCTACCGTCTACTAATAGATCTTTCTTGATGGAAAAATTTCCTTACCGCCCACCAGTTTTTGCGCAAGTGTGGAATATTTTTTAGAAAGGAGGGTGTTTTTTTTTAAAAAAAGAAATGTATGTACATTTATCTTTTTGTTATATTTATGCTGATAAATAAATAAAGGGAGACTAGTATAGATCTATTTCAAGCTATTTAGCTCTCATCAGCTAGCCATACCCAAGTTTGGGAATCGAACCTGTGCTCCATTGCCTCCCAGGCAGGGAGTTAACCATTTGAGCTACAGAGAACGACTCCTTATCAGCCAGCTAGGGTGGGAGGTATATACTTAAAGTCACAACCCCTGGTATGCCCAAGTATGGGAGGAAGGTCACACTTCCACTCTCTGTCATCAGGCTCGTCACAAGAGACCATCCAGAGTCGTTCTCTGTAGCTCAAATGGTTAACTCCCTGCCTGGGAGGCAATGGAGCACAGGTTTGATTCCCAAACTTGGGTATGGCTAGCTGATGAGAGCTAAATAGCTTGAAATAGATCTATACTAGTCTCCCTTTATTTATTTATCAGCATAAATATAACAAATGTAACAAAAAGGCAACAGTAAAAAATATTGGGTTTCTGTCTGGATGGTCTCTTGTGACGAGCCTGATGACAGAGAGTGGAAGTGTGACCTTCCTCCCATACTTGGGCATACCAGGGGTTGTGACTTTAAGTATATTTATCTTTTTATTTCTACTTTATGCATGTTTATAATGTTTTTAACTTTATGAGCCAGACTAAACACTGCTTACTCTCCTCCTTTATTTTATCCCCTTTTCTCTATTTTTCTTCCCTTTTTTGTTAATTTTTTGTGATCTTTTTATCTCCTTTTTTTGCCTTCCTTAGGGCAAAAGTAAGGCTGAGCTAGTTAGCCCACTTATTATTATTAGCCAACAATTATCTCCTGCCTATAACTTTTCTTTCTCCTATTTTGCAACTGCTCTGTTGGGCTTCTGCCTGTCTCTGCTATCCCCTCCACCCCTTCTCACGTGTTTGCTTCTCCTATTTTGCAACTGCTCTGTTCAGCTTCTGGCTGTCTCTTCTATCCCCTCCTCCCCTTCCCCTTCCCACATGTTTGCTTCTCCTATTTTGCAACTGCCCACTCGCTCAAAAGGAGGTTTTAACCTCCAAAGTCCATCCTGCCCACCTGGAATCCCGAAACACCCACTAGTGGGCGGTAGGGACCAGGTTGATGACCAATGCCCTAGACTATTTCATACAAATAGTTGTCTAATCTCTTCTTGAAAACCTCCAGTATTGGAGAACCCACAACTCCTGGATGCAAGTTGTTCCACTGATTATTTGTTCTAAATGCAAGGAAGTTTCTCCTTAGTTCGAGGTTGGTTCTCCCACCTAGCCACACCCACAGAATCAGTAGTAAAAAATTTTAGAACCCACCACTGTCCTCTGGGCAATGATGTTAACCCTATCTGCCCCAGTGCAATTGGCAAACTATATGCATGTGCAGTAAGTTAAAATACTCTCTATGGTGCAGCGATAGGAGATGACCAGCAGTTTTTCATTCAGTTGTTGTTTCCTGAGAAGTCTTGGGTAGTTTAATCTCTGCTGGGCCCTTTTGACCAATGCTGCAATGTCCTCTTTTTTTTTTTATAACACCCAGGAACTTAAAACTGGCCACTTGCTGCACTCGGTCTCCATTGAGCCGAGGTGGCGCAGTGGTTAGGGTGCAGTACTACAGGCCACTTCAGCTGACTGTGATCTGCAGTTCAGCGGTTCAAATCTCACCGGCTCAAGGTCGACTCAGCCTTCCATCCTTCCGAGGTGGGTGAAATGAGGACCCAGACTGTGGGGTCAAGTTGCTGACTCAATTTGCTAAAAAAAATTGTAAACCGCTTAGAGAGGGCTGAAAGCCCTATTAAGCGGTATAGAAGTCTAATTAATAAATAAATAATTGATAAGCAAGTTGGGTGAGCAGCTACAAGGAGTGACATTGATTTTGGAAACTAAACATCCCATTGATCAGTAAATGGGTTAGGATGGAGATTCTTTGATCTTGCTGACTGTTTCTTGCTTCAATGGGGAGCTTGCTCATCTCTTGCTTGATATAAGAAGGACATTCAGATGTTCTGGATCTGGGGATGTTTGCAAACTGATCTCCACTTTCCCAGGAAGTGAGAGGCAGTTATTTAACACGCTTCTTCTGCTCCAAGTCCTAACCTTAAGCAGATACACTTTGAGAATTTTTCATAAAACAAGACCAAAGTACAAACAACATGAGTACTTAAAATCATGTTCACCCACACAGCACATTGACATTGTACTAGTATGAAAGATGCTATAATTAGCAGGTTCAGTCAAGGCCACTGGTTTCATCTCCTAGATAACAGGGGGCAATGAAACATTAGGTTGTTTATTCGGTCAATGAACAAAAATTGGAAAAGATACAACACAAAAGTAAAATCAAGTGTGTGAGATAAAATACTTGTGTAGAAAAAAGCCTCTAATAAAAATGGAAAAGGCTTGTCAAAGAAAAAGGAAAGCTGAAGGTTTAGGCCTGTTTTTTCTTTTTAGGGTAGTGACTATCTTGACTTCTTGTATTGTGGGTTCAAAATGATACTTTTGATCAAATTATTTGCCAGCCAAGGAAACCTCAGGAGCATAAGAAGAAGGATAGTAGAAAGCTAGTTTGGTACAGTGGTTAAGGCGTCAGGCCGGAGACTGGGAGTTCTAGTCTAGCCTTAGTCACAAAGCCAGCTGAATGACCTTGGACTAGTCACTCTCTCTAAGCCCTTGCTGTTGTTGTTAGTTGCAAAGTCATGTCTGACCTATCGCGACCCCATGGACAATGTTTCTCCAAGCCTTCCTGTCCTCTACTATCCTCTGGAGTCCATTTAAGCTCACGCTGACTGCTTCAGTGACTCCATCCAGCCACCTCATTCTCTGTCATCCCCTTCTTCTTTTGCCCTCAATCGTTCCCAGCATGAGGCTCTTCTCCATTGAGTCCTTCCTTCCCATTGGTGGCCAAAGTCTTTGAGTTACCTCTTCAGGATCTGGCCTTCTAAAGAGCAGTCAAGGTTGATCTCCTCTAGGACTAACTGGTTTGATTGCCTTGCAGTCCAAGGGACTTGCAGGAGTCTTCTCCAGCACCATCATTCAAAGGCCTCCATTCTTTGGCGTTCAGCCTTTCTTATGGTCCAACCTCTCAGCCCTAGAAAGGAGGCAATGGCAAACCTTGCCAGGAAAACAACAAGAGTCAACATTGATTTAAAGGCACTAAATAAATAAATATGTTACGCATGTCCTCCAATTGCACTGAAGATATTCAGTTCTTAATTCTCATCATGACCTCACTGACACTAATTACATGATGCGAATTACTGCAAAAATCGATAATTGGTGCAATGACCTGTTGAACTTTTATTTTATCAAACCATATTTCCTGAAAATATAAACAGGCATGTAGTGAAAAATGTTTTTAAATATCTTAATGCCAAAGATGGAAAGAGAGAGAGAGAGAGAGAGAGAGAGAGAGAGAGAGAGAGAGAGAGAGAGAGAGAGAGAGAGAGAGAGAGAGAGAGAGAGAGAGAGAGAGAGAGAGAGAGAGAACAGCTGAATAAGTTACAGACAACTTTCATTTTTATGCATAGACTGAGTTAAATTTGAGGTGTGGGTGCATCCGTGTAAGAGTTAATTAACTAATTTGACAAAAAAAAAAAGATCCCGGAGAATGCAGCCACTCCTGGCAATGTGCTGCACATATTTTACATGGCTATTTACTTTAATAATCATGGAAGAGAGCAGTGTTTTCCCTTTATTTTGTTCTGAAACTTTGTATTATCTTAAAGGAACATGCATCAGAATTACAGATGAGCAGGTTCATAAATAATTCTAGGCAGTGTGAATATGTGCAAAATACCCCCTTGTTTTAAGTCTTTAGCAAAATATGGAGAAGCAGCAATTGCATTGTACTACTATTGAGGAGTCGTGCAAGTTGGATTCAGAAATATGTATCATACAGAGAGAACAAAATATAACACTACCTGCAAACATTCTTTGTCACAAATGCAAATGAAGTATTCTTATCCAAAGTCTACCTCTTTTTTTAAAAAAAAAACACCTAATAGTTACTGGCTCCAGCAAGACTCTAAAACATTTATTTCCTAATTGTTTTAGATACAATTCAAGAAGGCATTCCAAAGTGTTCTCACAATTAATCCCAACCAAATATTGTTCCATTTTTTTTGGCACGGCTTTTATCAGTTGTAACAATCTATTCTAAATGTTTTAAGAGGAAATGCAGCAACAATGCATTTCAAAATGAGGAGAAATGTTTGAATGAACTCTTACATATATCAATTATTACTAAACTTAGTGCACTACATTGAGTTATTTTATAGAGTAGAATAGAATAGAAATAGAATAGAATAACAGAGTTGGACGGAACCTTGGAG